>NW_022196897.1:19741293-19758793 GCF_008632895.1 Mastomys coucha
CCCTCCCTCCCTCCCTCCCTCTCTCCCTCCCTCCCTCCTTCCCTTCCTTCCCGGACGTCCTCTGAGTGTGATAACTCCAATTGTCAGGCAGTTACAGTCTAGAAATTTTAGTTGAGATTCTAGAGAGAGAGTTTGGGCAGGTCCTGCCCTTCCTTCTGAGCCTGGATCCATCAATCACAGGCTGTCAGCTGGCCCAGGGTAGCTGTCCTCCCTAGGGTCATCACTGCAGTGCAATGGGGAGTCCTGGCTGCTGTCTTCACAGGGAGGGGTACAGGATGGACAGTGAGGACAGAAGTGAAGTGAGACAAAAAGGAGACAAGAGAGAGCAGCTAGGGGCCTAGAGTGACAACATGCCTTGGACTGGCCGAAGTGGCCGTCATCTGTGGAGCATCAGCCCCGCGTAGGGCACCAGGGTTCTCCCAGCTACCCTGACAGATCAGAGCTATCGCTAGCCTCATTCAAGGATGGTGAAACGGACTCAGAAATACAGTTAAATAATTTACCCAACAATCTAAAGCCATGTGGTTAATTTTGAGTCGTCGTTTAGTAAGGATTCTTCACATGTGGAACACCGTTCATTTTCAGTATCAACAGATTTCATGAACGGTCTCCTCTCTAAAGACCTGTGAATTGTGGTAATGTGCCCATTTTAAAGACTGAAGGTCAGAGAGGCTCAATACCTTGACCAAGATCATCCAGCAGCTGGTAGATCCAGAATTTGAATCCTGGGCTGTGCTCTACTGGAGCACAAGAGTCTCGGTGCTTGCTGGTCTCTGATATTCCCAGAGAGCATTGCATGCAGCAGAGCTCCAGAACGTGGGCTGCATGTCAAATGTGCCTGTCTCCTGCCTCTCTCCAGAGACCTGGAGGCAGTGGGCCAGGAGGTCAAGACCTCTGGCCCTCGTCCACCCACCTCTCTCCGTACGCTGCCCAGGGCACTTCACTCTTCTGGTAAAGCGGTTTCAACTCACTTCTGACAGTCGCATTTATCATTAAAAATAAATTCATCCTGGCTCCCCTTGGCATGGGAAGGTGCCGTGCAGTGATTCAGTGGGCTTGTCACCCTCTCCGTTAGATGCGGGGAGCTGAACAACTGGATGGGCTCCAGCGCCAGCGCCTCATTTTCTGCACTGGAGCCAGAAACGTACAGTGGGCTGACATTTAATTTAGAATCCAACATACCTTGACACAAACTCATAATACAAAGGCTGGGGTGGGTGGGGGCTGCCAAGCTGGGCAGAGATGGGGGAGTCCGAGTGACGGGGTGGATTTCTTTCTTTCTTTCCTTCTTCTTCTTCCTTTTTTTTTTTTTTTTTACTTTTGCTTTGTCAACATGATGACAAGCTAGAGGCTGCCATCAAAGGCAAGAATTAGCAGACACCAAGTGTATGTGTAGTGTGTGTGTGTGTGTGTGTGTGTGTGTGTGTGTGTGTAAGAGAGAGAGAGAGAGAGGGAGGGAGAGGGAGCGCTGCTGCATGTCCATGCCTTGAGTCCACTGGACAGCATCTTTCAAATCTTGAGGTTAGTCTGTCAGATGTTATCATTACTGGAGAAGGGTGCGCCAAGGCTGAGCTGTGATGGCCAGCGCTGGTGCCTGGGAGCTGGACAGTACAGTCCTTCCATGAATGGCCCCTGCACCTTCCATCCCTGTGTCCCTAGCACTTTGCCCAGATCCTCTGAGATATACTCAGCACTCGGTAAATACAGGGCACGAAGGAGATATGTCATTTTAAACATTTCAGCAGAGTTTCTCTCAGGAAGCAAGCTGGGTTTTATTGGACAAACCAGTCTGATGGGCCATTTAGTTGTCGAAATTGGAGGTTCTCTGGGCTGGGGAGATGGACATGGTTCACTGGGTAAAGTGCTTGCTCTGCAAAATGAGGATCCCAGCACCCATATAAAAGCCGGGTGCAGCACATCTGTATCTCCTAGCACTGAGGTGCGGAAACAGGATTCCTGGCACTTGGTGGCCAGACAGTGTTACCAAGGTGGCAAGCTTTAGGTTCACTGCAGTCCTGGAGGGAGGGTAGAAGCTAGCCAGGGCATGCCAGGTGGACAGGGTGTGCTCCTCAAGACCCTGGCATCCCTGAGGCTGGGAGAAAGGAGAATCAGGGAGCAGGGAACCCCAGACACATAGAGTCCACCACTAGGCAGAACAGGAAGCAACTGGGATGCCCCAGGCCAGCTTGTTTAAGTGTCTGCCATGTGGCTGACCTTTGAGTGCTCTCTGTATTTCCACATGATGGGAAGAGATGAGGGAAATCCATGGAGGACAGCTGCTCATCTTTTAAAAACCATGGTGAGAATTTAAGCTCTTCTTCCAGACTCCAGAGTCCTCATTTGAAATTGCTTAATTTAATGTATAAGTATTGGGAAGTGGGGCGGGGCAGGCACCTGTGCCACAAAGCATGCGTGGAGGTCAGAGGACAGCTTTGTGCAATCACTTTTCTCTTCTTGCCCTTTTGTGAGTCCTGGGGAGGTCAGTCTCCAGTGTGCTTGTCCCAGCTCTATCTACCTAGTCTTCTGTGACAGTCCTCACTAGGATCTGAAGCCCGCTGTTCAGGATAGATTGGCTGGCCAGGGAGCCGTGGGGAAGGAACCCTTTGCTCAGTCAATGAAGAAACTGAGGCTCTGAGAGAGCCAGCGCCCACCTGAGGTCACAGCAGGAAAGTTTGAGCCCTAGCTAACACTAACCCCTCAGATGCTTATGCATGGTGCCTGTCTCTGAACCCCAGAAGAGAGAGCCCTTCAGAGTGAGGTGCTATTAACCGTTTGGATACAAGGGAAACCTGAGTCTAGAGAATTTCAGTTACCACATGGTTTCCTGCTTAGGCCTGAAGGCTGTCTAGATCAACTGCAACCCTTTTAATTGATGAGGGAGTGGGGGTGGGAATGGGGCAGTGCAGGTACATCCCATGGAGCAGCTCCTGACCCCAGCCCCAGGCTGCTGTCAGCTCTGCCTCCCCTCCTCCAAGCACACACCGCATCGCCCAGGTTTCTATGTAAGTTCTAAGGCTCAAATTCAGGTCTTCATGCTTGCAAGCACATTACTCAGTAAGAGCCACTTCCCCAACTCCAAATGTACAGGTCTTTTTACTTATTTATTTATTTATTTATTTATTTTTAAAGATTTATTCATTTTTACTTTATGTGTATGGTGTTTTGCTAGCATGTGTGTGCAGTGCCTGCAGAGACCAGAAGAGCACATGACATCCACTGGAACTGGAGTTACAGATGGTAGCCAGTCTCCGAGTGGGTGCTGGGAATTGCACCCTGGCCCTCTGCAGCAGCAGCCCGACCTTTTACCTGTTGAGCCATCTCCCCTATTCCCAATCAGTAACTCTTAAGAGAGTCTTGTCCACCATGCCAATCAGCATGTAGGTCACCTTGGATACCTGCTTGGTCACATTCTCTTCATTGTTCCTCCTGTTCTTGGTTCATCTTGCTTTTTATTTCTTGGACAAGGTTTCCTGTAGCCCGCGCTAGCCTCAACTCTCTGTGTCGTTGAGAATGCTTTTTCTCTCCTTCGCCTGCCTCCACTTCCCTATACCTGATGTTCCACCATGCCTGTTTTGTGTGGAGGTGGGGATGGAACCCAGGGCGTCCAGCATGCTAGGTGAGTGCTGTGTCATGGAGGCCCAGCCCAGCCCTGCTTGGCCTTACAAATACTTGGAGTGAGACCTGTGTGGTGCCTCTTAGGGGCTCTCACAGTTCACCCACCTGTGTGTGTCCTTGGCTCGGCCCCTTTATTGACCGCATTTATCCGACTGTGGCTCTGCTGCTGCTGCTGTCTCTGTGTTGGTGGGCATCTGGTCTGTTTCTGTTCAAGGCTGTAAGGAATGGTGCCGGCACTGTTGTGAGCACTTGTGCACATGTTTCTGGTGCACACCCACCTCATGCACACCCTTGGGGCGCTCCACAGGAATGTAGAGTGGGAGGGGGTCTGACTCTGAAAGAACTGACCAAATCGCTGTGCTGTGCGTGGTGGCTGCTCCACTACTCACCCCTGCCCACAAAGTGTGGCCTTCAGCCACACGGTTCTCTCCCCCACTGTTCAGGGGTGCTCCCACACTCAGTGGTGATGTGCTCTCAGGTGGATCTGTCACTCCGTCCCTTGGCTCCCTCACCCTGTCACCTCATCACACCATGGCCAGCAGGTCAGCAGGCCTCATTCAGTGTGGACCCTTAGACTGAAGGGAAGGGTGTCTGTCCCCAGGGAATGCTCTGCCTCCCTGGGTACCCCTCTCAGTGTTGCCTGCCAGAGGGCTGGTCTCAATGCGGTGGCAGGGCAGGCAGCTCAGCTGTCACTGTGCCTCCAAGGAGGTTGACGCATGGGTCAACACTCAGAAACAGTGTCAGTGGGAAGGAAGGGCACGTCAGTCATCTCTTTCCAGTGTTGCCAGCTTCAGTGCCCAGCCCCCTTCACCACTGAGAACACAGCCCTGCTCCCCTACCCAGGGCTGCCTCTTCTCTTTCCAGTGCAGTTGGTCCCATCCACACTCCTGCTTGCAGGAAGACTCCAAACCCCACAGCCCCTTCTCGGGTCCCTGTCCTTTACACAGGAACAATTCCTCAAGTGTGGCTGGCTGGATTCTGTCTCTTAGCTGGCCTTGGAGTTGGGAGTTGGTGCTCTGAGTCCTGCTCAGACCCTCAACTGGAGTGACAGGTGTCACTGCTCAGTAACAAGGCCCTAACCTCACAGAGACTTCAGCCAACCCTTCAACCCCTCAGCACTTGGAGCCGGCTCTCTAGCTTTTTCTTCTGCCACTTCCCTCCCCACCCACAGCCAATCTGCTAGCAAGCACCTTCTGCAAATATTTATTAAGTGCTACTATGTGCAGTTTAAGCCTCGTGGTGTTAGCTAAAGTGTGTCTGAGAAAATGAACCAGGTACTAGGGAAGAGCTACTGAGTGGTAATCTTCAGAGAAGAAGGGAAGAGGGTGCTGAGGGGGAGTTCTCTCTCACCAGACACAGGAAGAAGCAGATGCAAAGGTCGTGGAGTCCCAACAGAACTGGCACGTATTAAGGAGAGGACAATGGAGAGAGGAGGTCCGAGACAGAAAGAAGGCTGTGTGATACAAGGCAGGGAACCCGTGCAGGTTTCATACCACTCCGGATGGGAAGCCCTGGGGACATTGCAGGCAGAGGTAGGCAGAGTAGCATCCAGTGGGCATCTTTGTCAGTTAGTTACCACATTTTGCATGGGCTCTAAGGGCAGCTGGGGCAGGCCACTAAAGAGGCTCCTGAGACTGCAGCAGATGGAGCAACTCAGACTGGGGCAATTAAAATGGACCTGTGAACAAGCCTGGGTTGGAGCTAGGATGGAGCCAGGAGGGAGGCCTGGCAGACAGCAGATTAGGGGGTGGGGTGGGGTCCAGGGTTGGGGGGAGGGTGCCCACAGGGCGTTGTGTCACTTGGTTCTATTGCTGGTGTGACCTGAAACAACATAAGGACCCAAAGATATGTTTTGGCTCCCAGTATTAGAAGAAATAGTCCATCATTGTGGACATGACATAAGAGAGCCCATTATGGCTGTAAGGGATGAAGCAGGGATAAGAAAAGCCGGAGCCAGGGCAGCACATTCAGTAAGAGATGCTCCTGCATTCCTCTCAGAGCTCTGAGAAGCTATAGTTCCCAGCTGAGCTACCAGTCAGAGAGATAGACGCTATTTAGTAAGCCACTGCATTGGGAATGGTTGTCACACAGCACTGCCACAGCCATAGCTGACTAATGCACAAAAGCAAGTGGTCTTGAATAAATGTATAAAGATCACCTACTGTTGGATCTAGAAATCATCTCTGTTACCGATTTAGAGCAGTTCTTTCAAGCTCGTGTTTAGTTTAGTTGTTTTGAGACGGGGTCTTGTGTAACCCCAGGCTGGCCTTGAACTTGCTTCGTGGCCAAGGATGACCTTGAACTGGTCGTCCTCTTGCCTCCTTTCTCAAGTGCTTGGACTACAGGCTCGAGCCACCACACTTGGGTTACGTAGTGCTGGGGATGGAGAATTTTGAGCTTGGTGCACGCTGGGTAGGCACTCTACAGCTGAGCTTCCGAGCCCTCATGCATGCGTTCAGGCATTGCTGGAGACTGTGTCCATACTGGACACAGAAACTTCTTAGGAATCTGTGCTTGTGTAGCACAGGCCGAGGGAGGGCGTGTCTGCATGAGCCCCTGGGCTTAGACAGGAAAACAGCAGCTCATTTCATCAATATTTACCCGAGCCCTGTGCAGCCTGTGTTGTCAGACCTCTGGCCTGTGGGAATTCAGCTCTGTGGGCACTTGTCATTCTAGACCACATCAAAACATTGCAATGGCACCCTGGCCCCGGGGCAGCCCTTAGTCACAGACTAGTAGAAGCTGGTGATTTAGAGAGACCCCTTCAGGTCTCACTTTTGCGGAAGGCAGTACTGACTTGTTTTTTGGGTCCCCGTAGGCTTGAGCCCATGACAGCCACCTTTCCTCCTGGCGTTGTCCCCTCTTGACCTCAGGGCTTTAGGGTCATCTGCAGATCTCTCTGGTATGTACAGCTCTGAAGTGCCCAGGAGGCAACCGGTGCCGTGTATGCAGACTGGCCAGTAGCTCCTACTCCTTCTTGCCACCAGCAGTAAATTGTGATCTAACCAGTGTTTAGACCATGGCCTGATACCAGCCTCTGTCAGTCCCTATGGGAGCATGTGGCATCTGTGTCCTTCATACAAAGGCGGTACCCCTCAGGCTGAGCAGAGGCAACCTTCGTCTCTAACTACAGATGCCATTGCACAACCCAGCTGGTCAAGGGCCCATGTTCTTAAGCTTTGCAAATCACATGTTTATTTGATTTATTTTAAATTTTCTATTACATTTTATTTATTGTGTGCATGTGTGTGTATGTGTGTGTGTGTGAATGCATGTGTGTGCGTGCATGCCTGTGTTTTTTATGTGTGCATTATGTACATGCATATGTACATTGTGCTCCACACAAGTAGAGGGCAGAAGACAACTTTTGGGAGTCGTCCTCTCCTTCTACTGGATGGATTCTGAGAGTCAAACTCAGGTCACCAGGTTGCTCAGCAGCCAGTGCCTTTGTCCTCTGAGACATACATCTATGTGGCCCATCAAAGACCTTCCAGCAGGGTGTGTCTGGCCCATGGCTTTAGGGAGAATTTTCTAAGACAACTGGGGTCAGCAGGGGAACAAGGGAGACCTGGGTAGGAGCTTCTAATGGCGCCATGTCCAATACCCTGAACCTTCTGTCTAATTGCAGTCTGACACTGGCTCTAGGGGATGTGTCCAGAGGTACGCTAGGGACCCGGAGCTGTACCAAGCTGAGTTTTCACAGCTACTACCTAGCTCACCCTCCACCGGAAGCCATCTCTTAGCAAGGTTACACCATCTACAGATGAGGGAACAGAGGCCTCAAGCGGCCACCCAGGAAAGCCTGGAGCCCCGCCACCAGCGTGGCCTGCTTCCAGAATTGGAATGGCAGAGCTGCATGTTTGTAAATCTCGCTTCTTTTTGGACATTTATTTCCACTTTGTAGCTGTTGATAAACAACGCACCATGAACGCACTGCCTCACTGTGAACACTCCCATGCATCTCAGCCCGCCTCGCTAATTACTCCCTTAGATGGATTCCCAGGAAGGGAATTACGGAGTCAGAGGGCAAGCCCGTCTTTAAGACACCCCATCCCCTCTCCCAGCCTGGCCTTGCCTCTGCAATCTCAGGATTTCTTTCCCACAGTGTCGGGAGCCCAGGGTTGGTGGGAAGGCTCCAGCCTTCTCTGCACCCGAGGACACGGAGCAGCCTCTATCCCGACATCTCAGGCCTGTCCTGCAGTCCAGAAGATGGGCTGGGGCTGCACTGGGGCCACAGGGAAGCAGGGCTGTGAGCGACCATGCTTGCTCCAGCACACAGCGGACTTGATTATGAACGAATGAATGAATGAATGAATGAATGAATGAGGTCTGACTTCATCTGCTCCCAGTCATAGAGCAGCTCCCTGTGGACTGACCTCCGCCATGGTGTCACAAGTGTGGTCCTCACATGGAGAAGGCAGCTTGATGCTGGGGGAGGGCGGTAGTAAAGGAGGTTGGAAAGAAGGCCTGGAGTCTATAGCCAAATCCCATCATTAACCTTTAGCAGCAGCTTCATCCCCACAATCATTATCATCACCATCACCAACACAAGCGTTATCACCCCATCATCTTCATCACCACCACCACTATCACCATCATCACCACCACCACCACATTTGGGGGCAACTGCCCCTCTTGGAACTGTATCCCTCAACAAGCTCCTCTCATCTCCAAGGCCCGGCTTTCACCTGGAAGAGCTGGTATCTGCCAGCTGGGGTTGTAGGACTCCTGCTCCCTCTGCCTGTCTGGCTTCCTCCTAAAGTCCCCTCTAGCTCCTCCCTCCCAGTGTGACGACCTTAGAGCTAACCAGCTTGTTTCTCAGAGCATACCAACACTCTGCCCTGCCCCGACCTTCCCCTTGGGGCTTGCTGTGAACTCCAGGCTGAAGGGATACCCCAGGGACAAGCCCAGCTGCAGCTCGCCACCTCTCCCAGTCAACACTGATAGCGCCAAGAATATTTCCCACAATCCTGCCCTCCCCACAATCACCCACTCTGAGGCCAGCAGGAGAGGCCGAGGACTCTGTCCCTCTCTTTGTCACTCAGGTAGTGTGGGACGATCCAGGCTTAGGCTGCACACTGGGAGAAAGGCCTTCTAGGTGCCCCCAGCTCATAACACCCACTCCGCTCTGCCCAAGAGCTCTGTGTCTGGAGCCTTAGCTCAGAGCAGACAGCCATGTTAATCCTGTCCCGGGCTGATGGTCACCCCGAGAGGCAGGGGAACCAGCTGCCCAGAAAGCTGGTGCTGACTCTGGGTTAGCAGCCAATGGCATGCCAGCGCTACCTGGAGATTATCTACCCGTGGCTAGTTCCCAGCAGCAGGCCCCAGCGCCCCAAAAGAAAGCAGCTAGCTATTAAAGAGATTCATGGGAAGGGGTGAGGCGAGAAGGAGGGCTAATCAAGCTGTCCTGATTGTAATTGTCCAAAGGTGCTGGCCTTGCTCATAAACAGCCGGCCTCACCCGGCCGCCTCGGCATCTCGGCAGGACCTCTCCCTGCTGGGACCATGCGAGGTAATGTTCTTTCAACATAACTCTATTTAAATTCACATTTCCATCATCCCCCAGAGGAGCTGAGAGAGAGCTGAGCTGCGTGGTATAAGCCGGCAAAGGATTAGATGGGGTGGGTGGTGGGGTTTTTTTCTTTTTATTTTCCCTTAGTGATGGAGATGGGGTTGCGGTGGGGCAGGAGGGGTGGGGGCTGTTCTCCAGGCCTGCAGTGTCAGACCGGGAAGAGCTGCTAACAGCCAGCCAGCTTAGCCCTCTTGACTTCCAGATAGGAAACTGAGGCCCACCGGGGCCTTCAGCATGCCCAGAGGAGCCCCTTCATAGCTCCTTCTTCAGGAGACCCTGGGACCAATGGCATGGAGAGCCATCAGGGAGAGAGGCAGCCCAAGGAGGGTCTTCAAGGGGTGGAGCTGGGCCTCTGCATCTGCTTGTTGCCTGGGGACCTGACTTTCCTCCAAGCCAATGGGCAAAGCAGCAGAATCCTCAAGAGACCCAGCTCTGTCTCTGCTGCTCCACTGAGCCCAGGAGGTGACAGAAGTCACCTTTCTCCAGCACAGCTGGCCCTCATTTCCTCTGCAGGAGGCCTCTGGGGGCTGGCCAAGGCCATGGCTTCTTAGGAGAAGAGGCAGGTGGAGGCCTGTCAGGTGGACTAGGGCCCTGCACAGGGATGGATAGATTGGCCATGAGCGCAGCTCCCTGGGGAGGTGGAAGTCTGGATCACCAGCAGGGCCTTGGCCAGTGAGTGTGAGCAATTTGGGAGTTAGGGGGAACTTCAGGCCCACTGGCTGTTGAGTTTGGCTGGGAGGTCTTGAGGATTGTCACCTGTAGGTGGGGGAGCTGGAGACAGTAACTGGGAGGCAGAGAGAGGAAGTACAGGCATTTGGGAAGCTCCAGCCTTCAGAGGAGAGAGCTCTAGGAGTGTTCACAGAGGCATCTGGTTCTGTTTTTTCATGTTGCCTTCAGCAGCTTGGGCACTGGGGATTATAGCCCCGCTGGGTCCCACTGCCAGGAGGCCCCACCACAGGAATAGTCAGCTGAGTGTAGAGTCCTTTTCCTCCTGGCATCCAGACAGAGATTGGTGCCATGTTCAAGAGAGTGACCCCACCTGCCGAGGATACTCTTTCCTGTCCCAGAGCATGAGGGGGCAGCTGGGGGCTCCAAGGAGGCCAGGGGAGAACCCAGGAGTCAGGCATCCTGGGAAGGTCAGCAACCTCTTCATCTGTGTTCTGTGACCTCTGTCAGGGTTTAGCTTCTCTCTGGCCTCAGTTTCCCCATCTGTTAATCAGCTTCCTTACAGAAGTCAAAGAGCTAAGAAACACGAAACCACTCTGCAGGGCTCCTGAGTACAGGTTCACACCATGGCTGCGGAAACTGGGGGGACGTAAATTATGAGAGGGAGAGACATGGACTATGGTGTATCCCTCTGGCTGACCAACCTCTGCATCCCTGAAGCAGGGGCCAGAGCAGTGGAAGCAACAGGCGTGGGTGCTGGACCAACCTTGCTGCTTTGAAGGGCTGTGGGCAAGAGAGCATCTCTCAGGGTCTCCGATTAGTTACCCTTAGATAAAGATTTAAAAACAAAGAGCAATAGGCCAAGCCTGCTCAGGCACCCACAGAGATGAAGCGCAGCAGTCGGCGCCACAGCATGGGCTTGCCAGGGACAGAGCTACAGTTCTCCCCATACCCCTCGCTCACCGTGCTGGCTAGTGCTATGTCAACCTGACACAAGCTAGAGTCATTTGGAATGAGGGAACCCCAAATGAGAAATTCTCCCACCTGACTGGTCTGTGGGCAAGTCTGTAGGGCATTTTCTTGATTAATGATTGATGTGGGCGACCCCAGCTCGTTGTAGGTAGGGCCACCCCTGGGCTGATGGTCCTGGGTGCTATCCGAAAGCAGGCTGAGCAAGCCCTGAGGAGCACCTCTCCATGGCCTATGCATCAGCTCCTACCTCAGGGTTCATGCCCTATTTGAATTCCTGTCCTGACTCTCCTCAGTGATGGACTGTGATGTAGAACTAGAAGCTGAAATAAACCCTTTCCTCCCCAAGTTGCTTTGGTTCATGGTGCTTTAGCACAGCAATAGAAACCTGGCTAAGACACACACCATCACCAAAGTCACCATCACCCCCTCACCACCACATCTACAACCATCCATTTCTTGCCACCACCACCATCATCCCATTCACGCCCAACTTCGTCATCACCATCACTACCACTACCATCACCATCACCTTTACCACAATCACACCCCCACCATCACAACCACTAGTCATCATCACCATTAAAACCATCGCCATGACTGCCACCCCACCTTCACCTCCACCATCCCCGCTCCGCCACCTGCGCTATCTCTAACACCCTCCTGCCCCTCTCCACAAACCCTCTGTGCCCTGCTCTCTGCAGAAACCTCCAGATACGTTCCCAGGCTTAATCTGTACCCTTGAACAGTTAGTACCAGAGTTAAAGCATGCCCACTCACATAGACCCAGCATTAATTCCTTGATTACCAGGCTCCAGAGCCATGCCAGCTCAGGGCCACCTGTGGGGCCTGATTATGAGGCAAGAGCCTATTTTTGGCCTAGGTTTTCTGCTCATGGCTCTCACCTGACACTCTGTCCCTTACAGTCCCCATAAATTAGGAACTTCAGAGGGCTCACAACAGAGCCAAATGGAATAGACCACAGTTGCCCCCCTACTCCTGGGACCAGAAGTTCAGAGGAGCCCATGAGGAGACAGGCTAAGAGTGGTTTGACCAAGCCCTGCTCTCCTGTCCTGGGTCCTGGGCACCCACCACTATGGCTCTGCAGAAGGGGAGGTTTCAGGGACACTCTCTGAATGGGACGTGAAAGTAGATTTGACTGGTTTATTCTGAAAGTTTCCTTGGACTGCTCCATCTAATCTTTACAATTTGGCCCTAGGCTACCCAGATCAAAGAGGCCAGTAGAATGGCCTATCTGACCTTACCACCACCTCGAGTCTGCCAGGAAATGCCCAGCCTGTGTCTCTAGAGGCTCCAAAACAAGTCTGAGGACCAGGGCTGGTGGCCCTATCGGAGGAGAGGGCACTTAGCCACAGAGGAAGAGAGAAGTGAACTGTAGCAGCGTTTAGCACATTTCTGTACACGGACCACCTTCCTGTGAGGCAGTCTTGATTCATCTGACCCGAGCCGGCCTCCACTGAACCCTTGCCCCTGAGCAAGAGGATGTAGGTTAAGATCTCTGAATGAGACCCCAAAAGACAGCACTGGAGCCCTGCACTGGGACTTCCTTTCAGTTCCCACGTCACGAGTCCTGAGGCCAGGGTGGATCCCACTGCCTCAGTAGCCAGGCCCCTGGGCCAGGCACCCACCCATCCCAGATGCAGAGTGGCAGCCTCCAGCCCTGAGAATCTCCCAGACAGAGTCTGGGGACCAGAGCATCTTAGGCACGGACTCAGAGGCCTCCCAGGACAGTTGGAAGAACGATATATATTTTTTTAAACAAGATAACAAATGGTAAAGGAATTGAAAACACGTCTCACATGTGAGTCGGGCTTGTGCACGCCAGCTTGGAGGGTGGGCGTGGGCTGCCGGGGAGGGGCTGGAAACACAAAGGGGGCTGGGGAGCTGCAAGGACACCCAGTTCTTTCTGAGTGATGACCTGGATGTGACAAGTTGCTCCCAAGGTAGCAGAATCCCCTGCACTGCAGGGTCCCACTGGTCCAGGGCCTGCCTGAGCCCCAGAGGAACCTTCCTGTTCTGTGCATCCTGTCCCCATCTGTCAAAGGAAGTGTCTGGCATAGCTTTAACTGTGATGCTCCATTCCAACAAGGTATCATCTGTGAGCTCCACCCCTCCCCCCGGGGGGAGAGAGAGAGAGGAAGAGGGAGAGAGGGAGAGAGAGAGAGAAAGAGAAAGAGAGAGAGAGAGAGAGAGAGAGAGAAAAGGAGGGAGGGAGGGAGGGAGGGAGAGAGAGAGAGAGAGAGAGAGAGAGAGAAGCAGGGCTGTTCTGGGTCTGTCATTTGTGAAGGGTCTGGGTTGCTGTGGTCACTTTGGTGTCCCGTTCCTCCCTCAACCTCTCCTGCCTACTGCTATGTGACTTTTCCTGGGGAGACACGAATATACTCTTGTTCACATCAGATAGGGCATAGGTTGACAGGCCAAAACTATGACTCCACTCACATCTGTCTAGGCGACTCAGTGAGTTGACTGGCCATAAGCACGGGAGTGTGGGTGACCACAGCCTGGGTGGCGGTGGCAGCTCCCTATGCCAGGCAGCTGCATCAGAAAGGTCCCCCTCCCCAGTGACTTCTTGCTGTTTTTGACTTGTGAAACTTGCAACTTTCTGAGCTTAAATTTTTGACTATATCTGTTTGTTTGGAGGGGGAGCATGTGCAAGCTATGGCTGTGTATAAGAGTCAGATCTCATAAGAGTTGCTTCTCACCTACCACATGGGTCCTGGGGATTGAACTCAAGTCCTCAAGTCTTGGCAGCAAGCATCTTTCCTTCCTGAGCCATCTCACTGGCCCCTTTCTGAACTATTGAAGTTCATCTGCTTCCTGAGTCTTGAATCCTTAGATAGAAATTCTCTCTGTAGCCTTGGCTGGCCTGGAACTCATTATGTAGGTCAGGCTGGCTTCAAATTCACAGAGATCTGCCTCTGAGTACCAGGACTGAGTACCATACCCAGCTACTTGAGTCTCTCTTAAAGTATAATAGCTGCACAATGTAGTCTCACAGAAGTTACTTCAGAGAGCCAGAGGCTGCAGGCACAGATGTGTGCTTCTTTGTGCAATTTCTCTGTTTCTGTTTGTCTGTGTGTTTCTGTCTCTGTCTGTGTGTGTGTTTCTGTCTCTGTCTCTCCTTCTCTCCCTCAGCCCCTCTTATGCTGCAGATTCAACTCAGGGTCTCAGATGTGCCAAGCAAGCACTGATCTACATCTCTGGCCCCAACACCCAGGTCTGTCCATGACATGGAATCACCCCTCTTAACACAGTAGCAGGCAATCTTAAGATTCTCTGTGGATCAAGGCCCTGTGCTAGACTAGCCGGTGACTGTATGGCTATGCCAGCAGAGCCGAGGCAAGTGCTGGGAGGAAGAAGGCGCACACTGGGGCTTGGGACACAGTTCAGTCAGTGAAGTCAGCATCTCAGGACCCAATGGGAAAGGTAGAGAGGTGGACTCCGGGTTCACTGTACAACCAGCCTAGCCTACCTGACAAATTCCAGGCCATCTCTTAAAAATAAAAGGTTGATGCTGCCTAGCAAATGACACGTGAGGCTGTCCTCTGACCTCTACAAGTATACACACATACACACACACTTGCACACACATACATATACACACATAAACACATACATACACATATACACATATACAAACACAAAGACACACATACATACACATATACACACATACACCTGTACACAAACACATACACACATACACAAAACACATACATACACATATACACATATACAAACACAAAGATGCACACACATATACACACATACACACACATATACACACATACACTGTATACAAACACATACACACATACACAAAACACATACACACACATATACACATATACAAACACAAAGACACACATATATATACACACATATACACACACATACACCTGTACACAAACATACACAAACATATACACACACATATACACACATGCACACACATGCATATACACACTCACACACACACACAAGATGTCCATTAACTATTGTGACGATGGAACCTGGAAGACTTGAGGTCACCAATGTTGCTTTAGGGCTCGACCCTTGACCAGCACAGAGTGGAATACTTGGTTGGTGCATCTCTGCGAACCCCAAGACCCTCATGGTATTGGGGGAATCAGAAAGCATCCCTCTGGGTTGGAGTGGGGACCTTGTCTTCCTTCAGAGAGAGCCAGGGACTTGGAGATTTGATGCAATGGTGTCAGCTGGAAGCTGTAGAGAGAGGACAGGCGATGGTCACAGGGCCGTGGGTGTGTGGGCATGTGGATGTGTGGGTGTGGGGTATGGGGGTGTGAGAGTGTATGGGTATATGGGTATGAGTGGGGGGGTGTGGGTGTGTGTGGGTGTGGGTGCAGAGTCAGTAGGTCTGAGCAGGAACAGTGACAGCTATGGGTGTCAGAGAAGTGGCTATGAAGAGGTTCTGAGCAGGCTCATCCTGAGCATGTTGACATGGACTAGCTCCCTCAAGGGAAAGCTTGGGGCCAGAACCAGGCTGGAGTCCATCTAAAGCCTCAGGATGGACCTACTGAGCTAGGGTAGACTTTGGAAAGTCCCATGGGGGAAGTAAAGAGGCCACAAGTCACCCAGGCGTGGACAGAGCCCGGATGGGCTGCAGGTGCAGACTGGAGGTTATGTCATGCTGTCTGTACAATCAGAAAGCAAGGATACTGCCAGGGTGCTAGAGTGTAAGGACCAGGGCTGTCCTTGTACTCCACGTACCCAGGGTTGGGGGAGCTTCCTCTGCATGGGTGTGTTGGAGACCCCCAGAAATGTCTAAGTTAAGTCTGAAAGTAGACTGGGAGTGGGGGACCGTGAGTGAAAGTCCTGGAGCTCCTGTGACTGGCCTCAGAGCAGTCAGCCAGGGCCAGTTAGGGCCTAGCAGCCAATCCAAGACAACAGGATTCTTAGACTAGCCAGGCATGGAGACGGACCCTCCTCATCACAGAGTCTCATGGGGCCCTGCCCATGCCTCTTCTCTTACCCAGATGTCTGCAGCTGACCATCTCCCTCCAGCAGTGGTCCCTGATGTTAGCTGAGATGTGAGGAAGAAGGGCTATGCTGAGCCTGCAGTTGCAGGCCTGTGACTGGGCTGCCTGCCTCAGGGGTTCATCAAACAATTTGCAAATATTAATAATGGAAGGACAGTCCCCTCAGAGACTGGGGGCCTGCACTGGGCTCTGGCAGGAGTTTGGAATGCCAAGTCGTCCCAGGATGTCACCATAGACAGATGAGGGGGCACAAGCTATGGCAAGCAGACTGGCCTTTGCAGCAGCCTGCCCCTAGCCCCCAGGGGCTGTCTGGGATGTCTTTAAGGACGCTTTGTTAAGCCCTATTAAATATGCATCGGCCCCCATTAAAATTTAATGCCCCACTTTGAGGTGTCACATTCTTTACCTCCTCCTGGAGTGGGGGAGTGGTGAGTGGAAAAGAAGGTATTGGGGATCCAGGCAGAGCCTAGGCTGAGGGGAACCTGGGCTGTGTGATCCCAGGCTAGCACCCAGGCCTTGGGCAAGGCAGAGCTGGGAAAAACTGATCCAGACTCATTCACAGCCATGCCCCTAGGCTGGTAAGCTGTTCTTAGTCACCCCACTAAGCTGAATAGGATCCCTCAACTCCAAAGAGCCAATCAGTAAATATCTTAGACTTTGTACAAACCTCTTTAATTTCCTTTCACGAGACTTTAAAAAAAATCCAAACATTATTCTCAGCAGGTGGCTGAAGAACAGGAGACTTGGCAGGGTGGGACCCTGAGAGTCAGGGTTGACTGCAGAGGGAGGTGGCAGTGCTGGGCCTGGCATGGTGACCTCAGAAAAGCTCATAGCCTGAGCACCTCTGGCTTGCACTGATCTGGACAGGACAGATGGCAGTTCTCTGGAGCCTGGCCTCCCAGCACCACTAGAGGAAATGAGACAGGTGGGAATGTACGAGCCAAGCAGGATGGAGACTTCTGAAATACCAGGCATAGACCCTGAGAGGTACTCACACCTGTCCAGCTGATGCCCCAAAAAGCAAAGACCAAAGGAAAGTATACAATATGGTTGTGGATAGAGATGGCATGGCTGGTGATGCCAACTGAGAGTGCCATGGCATGTGAAGGTCAGTGTGGCCACCAGTCCAGTCATTCCATGCTCAGGTGTATGCCTAACAGAGTGATAGGCGAGCACATAAAAACACGCACACACGCATTCCAGGCAGCATTTTTCCTGATAGACAAGCAGCAGAGGGAGACACATGTTCTTCCAAATGATTCAGGAGGGAAAAAAATGTCAGCTTGACACATGATATGTACAGTGGAATACTATTTAGCCCTATAAAAGGAACAAAGACTTAGCACTTACCATCCTACTCCACTTCCTGTTATAAAATACCCCAGGGGAAAAGCTACTTAGGGAAGAAAGGGTCAGAATTTCAGGTTACAGTGCATCACTCGGGGAACCAAGAACAATAGGGTCTTGAAGCTGTACTACAACCCACACAGCTTAGGGACTGACCTACCTGGGAAGACGGAGAATGAAGAAACAATAGACGTATGTACAGAAAAGCTGGGATCAATTCATTCTGATGGGGATGCTCCAACAACTTGGAAACTCAGTGTGTTTGTTTGGCACATCTGAGCTGAGGTGGGTTTATACACACAGACAAACAG
>NW_022196897.1:19763793-19779951 GCF_008632895.1 Mastomys coucha
AAACAAAAACAAACAAAAAACAAAGCAAAACAACACTCCAAAAATCCAAAGCAAAACAAAAATTGTATCCTTCCTGTTTACACCATATCTGGTGGTTCATTTCCAAGATAGAAGCCCTCAGAGCTTTAGGCTGGATGTTCTGAAACAGAAGTGTGGGGTGAAGGGTGGGGCCTCTGATGAAGGCTTTATGCAGGCGTAGCTCACTCTACCACAGTGGGGAGTAGGGAGGGTCCTAGAACCCAGAGTTCAGGAAGCAACCAAGACACTAAATGTTGTGTGGGAGTGGGGGTGGGGAGGATGGGGATAGGGAGTGGCAGTGAGGGGTTGGGAGAGTGAGGGATGGGGATGGGGGTGGAAGGTGGAGGAGTGGCAATGGTGGCTGGTGTTTGCTACAGGCATGGCTATGTTGAGCCTGGAAGACACCAGTTCTTCCAGACCCTGTCACAGCTGAGGAGTCTGAGCCCTGTAGAACCACGAGGCACTAATCTGGCTGGGCAGCTGGTCTGCTAAGTACCCTATGTATTCCACCATGCTCTGGTCTCTCCATACATGCACTCTCACCTCTGCCAACTGGACCTGATTGCTCCATTCTACAGATGAGTCAACTGAGGCTCAGGCAGACAGGGATCTCGCCGAGTCTGCAGGGCCATCCAGGCACAAGCTGCTTCTGGTCCTGCAGACTTCTCTGTGGTCCAAGCCCTGCAGGAGACACAGACCTCGTGGGGCATCAATAGATGATATTATGTGGCAAAGGGCAGAGTCAAGCCTTAGGGAGTCTGGTCTGGTCTAAAGGCTGGGGGGTGTGGCCAGGAGAGGGTGGGAACATCTAAGGGTAAAAACTGGAGTCTGTTACTCTGTAACCTAGGCTCATGGATGTGTGTATCCCGCCAAGGTGGACATGGGTGGAGCCACAACCATAAACAGGCAGAAGCAGGAGGCCCTAGAACAGTGGTTCTCAGCCTTCCTAATGCTGTGACCCCAGTACACACTCCCACATGTTGTGGTGACCCCTAACTGTAAAATTATTTTCTCCATTACTTCAGAACTGTAATTTTGTTACTATTATAAACCTCAATGTAAATATTTGTGTTTCCCGATGGTCTTAGGCGACCCCTTGTGGAAGGGTTGTCTGGACACCTTCCCCCATGGCCCCCAAGAGGTCTCGACCCACAAGTTCAAATCGCAGCCCTAGAAAAAGGTCATTAAAGAATGCAGACTGGTCTTGGGACCCAGTGGTTAACTCCTGGAAGGTGAATATTCTCAGAAGTGGAGGCAACTGAAGGATTTGAGTAGCGGAGACACACTGGTTTCCTGGAGGACAGCAGGACACCACAAGGTACACAGACAACCAGGGTGAAAGTGAAACCTGTTCAGTCTTGGCATGAATGGGCAGATGGAGTACCAATTAGGAGTGGTGAAGGGTGAGAGGACCAAGCTAAACCACATCATAACGGTGCCTCGTCTCAGGACTTTCCGAGTGGTAGCTGCGTGGAAGATGAAGGCATGGATGGCCTCAAGGATGCCGGGCAGGGGCTATGCATCCAGCCCCCACGGAGCCCCCCTGGTCTGGCCCGAGGTGCCCTCACCACGACCCGAGCCTCCTAAGTCGTCCCGGAGGAGCGTGGGTAATTCGGTCTGTGTGTTTACTCCTGCGGTGTGCGTCTCTGAATCTTTCATCTTGACTGCTGACTGTATCAAAATTCCCGTGGTAATTGGATCAGGTGCAGTATTTTCCATGAGGATATTAAATCAGGCCTTCTGCCCGCGTCCAGAACGATCCGCTTCAGAATATAAAGACGCGGGAGATGGCATTAGCCGACGTATCTTTCCTCCTTTAAACTCTCCCCCCACTCTTAATCGGGCAGCTCTTTATTTGTTGCCAAATAAATTGGGTCTTCTTCCCCTCCCCCAGCTAGGAGCCAGAGGGAAGGAAAGTTTCCTGTGGGTGGAAGGGAGATGGGCTGGAAGTGTGGGATGACAGAGCCAGGTCACCCTGGATTGTCCCAACTCTGTCTGAGGCAGAGTCACCAGTGAGCAGAGAATCAGCCACTGCCCTTCACTGTCTCCTTCTTAGGATGGGGGCAGGAGAGGCAATGGGGCACCCGGCTTGAGTAGGAAGCCTGGTCAGCCAACCTTGTCCCCATGACTATCTCATTTCACTTTTGTGTATGGGGTGCAGGTGGGTGGGTAGGTAGGTTCAGGCACACATGTTTGTGCATGTGTGCACACGTGGAAGCCAGAGATCTTCTTCAGGTTTCTTTCTTCAGATTCTTTCTTTTCTTTTTTTCTTTTTAAACATTTACTCCTGCCCCACCCCCGTGTGTGTGTGTATGTGTGTGTGTGTGTGTGTGTGTGTGTGTGTGTGTGTGTGTGCCTGGTACCTGCAGAGGCCAGAAAAGGACACTGGATCACCTGAAATCGGGGCTCCAGGCAGTTGTAAGCTGCCATGTGGGTGCTGGGAATCGAACCTGGATCCTTTAGAAGAGCAGCCAGTGTCTTTGCTGGTGAGTCATCTCCCCAGGCCCCAGCCCTGCTTTCTTGAGACACGGGAGAGGGAAAGAAGAGGGCTCAGCAGAGAGAGGTGCTTACAGCCAACCCTGAAGTACTGCCATTGCTCCCTGGGTCCTATGTTGTAGGAGGAGAGAAAACTTCCACAAGCCATCCTCTGACCTCCAGATGTGGATGGTGTCACTTGCACAGCCATATACATGAATGAATGAATAAATGTTAATGAAATAATTTTAGGGCTGTCGAGATGGCTCAGTGGGTAAGAGCACTGACTGCTCTTCCAAAGGTCCTGAGTTCAAATCCCAGCAACCACATGGTGACTCACAACCATCTGTAATGAGATCTGATGCCCTCTTCTGGAGGGTCTGAAGACAGCTACAGTGTACTTATAATATACTAAATAAATCTTTTTAAAAAAAAATTTTTTTTTTTTTTAAATTTTAGACACAGAGGGTTTCTTTGGCCTGGAGCTCCTGATTAGGATGAGCTAACTGGTCAGTAGCCCCAGTCATCCTCCTGTCTCCGTTTCCCCAGGGCTGGATCCTGGACTTTTCTTTTTCTGTGTGCTTTAGGAATCAGGCTCAGGCTTTGATGCTTTTGTGGCAGGCACTTCCAGGAACTAAGGAATCCCCTAGCCCCTGTGGGGCATTCTGACTGCCCTGTTACACTGTGGGGAAGACTTTCAGACTTAACCTGCCGAGGGTTGGAAGGGAAGAGAAACTCAGAGAGATTTATGCCTAGAGATGATGCCTTTAATCCCAACACTGAGGAGCCAGCAGCAGCATGATCTCCATGAATTTAAAGCCAGTCAGGGGCTGCAGAGACAGCTCAGTGGTTAAGATCACTGGCAGCTCATCCAGGGGACCCAGCACCTCCACGGCAGCTCATACCTGTCTAATTCTAGTTCCAGAGAACCCAACGCCGTCACACAGACATATATGAAGGCAAAGCACCAATGCACATTAAGATATAAATAAATCATTTTTTAAAAATAATAAAGCCAGCCTGGGCTAAATGGGAAGTTCCAGGCCAACCTGAGCTAGAGAATGAGACCATGTCTCAAAAAGAAAAATGGGGTGGGGTGGGGAGTGGATGTAGCTCAGTAGCAGAAGGTTTGCCTAGCATGTGTGAGGTTCTGGGGTCAGTCTCCTGAGGTATTAAAAAAGAAGAGAGAATTAAAATCACATGAAAAGTGATAGAGTCAGCCAAAATGGCTGCCACAGAGAAATGTCTTACAACGGTGGCACAGCTGCGTGTAAGCGAGACGCCCACAGCTTTCTCACTAGAGGAACAAACGCTTGATTTCACATTCTGTGAATTTCCCCTTCGTTCAGAACTAAGGCAGCCTGTATCAGTTGCCTGTCAGATTTATCTCGATTGTTGATTGAGCCTCTGGCAACTGGCAGGCCCTGTGACTGGGTCTGCGGGAAGCAGCCTGTTGTAGCAGGAGAGCGTCCCTGGAAATGGGTATCTCTGTAGCTACCAGCAAGCTGGTATCACAGAGAAGAAACAGGAAAGGTGGGTAGGGAGGAAGGGCAGGCCAGAGTCAGGTGGGAAGAGGAAAGGAGAGAGCCAGCAGGTGGATAAGGGGAGAAGAGGGCCAGGGAGGCCAGGGTCCAGTCCTCCTCCAATGGGGTGAGGGGATAGCGAGGTTGCTCTGGCTTATGGGGCAGGGCAGAGTGCAGGGGACAGCCATGGGGGCAGAGTGAGCAGGCTAAACAGACCCCAGAGTATTGGTGGTAAAATTGCTAATCACAATCATGGATATCGCTGTGCACAGCCAGCAAAAGGCGAAAATAGAAGACAGGTATTGTCTACTGCTGAAACCCAGAGGGACACCCAGAATTCTCACGTGTTGTTGCAGGGCAGCGGGGGGGAGGCACAGGGATGAAATGTCACAGCCACTTTAAAGAACCTGGCGTCAATGACCAATGGTATTCAGAAAAGGTCTCACTTAAGGGAGCTCATGGTGGCTTTCTTCCTGATAGCCTCAGATTAGAAATGGCCCAGTGTCCACCCAGGACAGTAGGCGAATGAATGTACTTTCCAACAGTGGAATACTACACAACAATTTAAAAGAATTGATTCTTCTGCCTATCAAAGTTCCGAGCCACATGGACAGGTTCTGCTTCGCCCACCTCTGTCAAGGTGCTCTGCTTATCACAGGCCCAAAGCAACAAGGCCAGCCAATGAGGGACTAGAGCTGGCAAAGCTGGGAGTCAAAGCAAACATTTATTTATTTATTTATTTATTTATTTATTTATTTATTTATTTATCTGTTTATCTATTTATTTATTATGTGAGTACACTGTAGCTGTCCTTAGACACACCCCAGAAGAGGGCAACAGGTTCCATTACAGATGGTTGTGAGCCACCATGTGGTTGCTGGGAATTGAACTCAGGACCTCTGGAAGAGCAGTCAGTGCTCTTAACTGCTGAGCCATCCCTCCAGCCCTAAACCTTTTTTCTTTCTAAGAGTATTGCCTCTGTTATGGCGTATCATTACGGCAATGAGGGCTATCCAGGCCCTACACTGAGAGTGGCACAGAGAGAGAAAGTAGTACTTCAGCTCTCAGTTTGTGGTGAATGAGCCACAAGGGGACCGAAGCTCTGGGGACATTCCCTACAACCGCACCACGTTCTGTGTCAGCCTGTGACAACAGCTACTTCCTGTCCTCTCAAGTTAGCACAAGTGTCTCTTTGGGTGGGGCAGCCGGGGTGAGGCAGCTGGGATGAGCAGATGCCTGCCTCAGTGGGGGCAGGTGGCCTGAGCAAATGGTTATGCATTTTGGGGATCCATCCTGTTTGTCCTATGGGGAGGGGCTGGCAGTGAGTGTCAAGGGGGACCAGATTCTGATTATAACTTGGTAACGGGCGCTGGCTACTTGCGAGGCGCTGATATTTATGGAATAAATACGGTGCGATTTATGGCCGTATCTCCCTCTGATGTCCTATCTGATATGCAATTCAATTTCTTTTATTGTTTTTGGACTTTTGCCATCGAGGAGAACCCATAAATAAATAAATATATGGGCGAATGGCAGCCGGCAGGCCAGGCCGGGGCTGCCAGCCCGGCGTCTCCAATCCCATATTAGGCCCATCGATCACACATTATGAAGCCGGAGCCTGTCCCCCGGCTGGGATGAGCTGCAGAAGGGCCGGTCAGTCGGTTATTTAGGGGCCTCAGTTGGCAGCCTGCCCTGCCTGTCCTCTGCCTGCCACTGGGCTGTGATGTCCCTCTTCCTACCTCCATTCGAGGCTAAGGAGAGGGTGTCCTGACTCTCGAGTGGGCAGAGAGCACCTCAGGCCTGTGACATTTGTCACCTGTCAGGCTCTCCTGTATGTATGCCAGGCGGCCTGATGGGAGGCTTTGCTCCTGGCAGGACTAACCTGCCTCCCTCTGCAGGGCACTCAGCCCTAGGACCCAGGCTGAGTCACCCACAACGCAGTCCTCTGAGAAGAGGTGCCACCCCTTGGAGTCTCTTTGGAGACAAGAAGAAAGAACCCAGACACATGAGGTACAGACACAGGCACTTACAGTGCAAAGCACTAATGGCTATGGGAACCAGCAGTGTCCTGCCCTCAATGGCCCTCTTTTGGTGGTGACAGAATGCCCAGTAGCTGGCCTCCAGGCCTATCCCTACTGTTGACAGGGCCCCAGACTGTGATAGGACAAAGCAGGAACCTGGGGTGGCTTTGGTGCATCATATACACATATATAACACAGGTGTGTCATGTACACCAACGCACACAGACACATCACAAGCACACACAGCTACATGCCAAACCGCATGTACACACATGGGCACACAGACCCATGTCACATACTGTGTGCATGCATTCACTATCCTATATCCTTCCACAGCACACATAAACACACAGCAAACATATGTACCATGTGTTTATAGACCCACATAACACCTGCGTATATGCTTCCAAATTCATTTGCACACACCATACCTACCACTGTCAAAGGCATCGAGCCTACATGTACAGACACATGACATTCACACAAACACATCCCACAAACCATGTGCCCCCAATGCTGTCCCTGCCCTCAGGCCCACTGGGGAGTCCTACACTCCTTAACTCTTCTTTAAGACAAGTCACCTGAGAAAAGCAGGCTGCAAACACGAACCAGGAAGCAACCCGGGAAGGTGAGGAATGTGGCAACTTCAGCTGAGACTCCACCATGAAGGCAAGGATGGCTTTGGGTGCTATGTGCTTACCATGCCCCAAGGCCCAGCAGGAGCTTCCCAGACACAGATCCAAGGATGCTGGAGTCAGCGCTAAGTGATCCTAGAACCATCAGTTCCCGACCCCCTTGAGGTCAAAGAACCCTTTCATAGGGGTGGCATATCAGATATCCCGGTACATCTGATATTTATATTATAATTCATAACAGTAGCAAAAGTACAGTCATGAAGTAGCAATGAAGTAACTTTATGGTTGGGGGTCAGCACAACAGGAGGAACTGTATCAAAGAATGGCAACATCAGAAAGGCTGAGAGCCTCTGCACTAGGGGAAGGTGAGTCACGGGAGAGCTTAGCTCTCTGACTAGGTGAGTCGCTTGGCTTCTGGGAGCCTGTTTTCCACTCCTGTAACATGGAGCTAATGTCCTTCCTAACAGGACTATCCTGAGGAGGGAATCCTGTGACCACAACAGGCAGGAGGAGGGACCTCCAGTTTCAACACCAGCCTTCGTGCTTCCATTGCTCCCCATCTCTGCTTGCTGCCTTCAGGGGTGGGGGGACTCAGATCTGGCAGCCACTCTGTTTTATTTTGTATGTCCCCTGGCCCTAGCCTTCAGCAGGGACCCCAGCAGGAGGGACATAAATTTCCCACCACCCAGAGGAGACCCATTAGCAAAGCCATGCAAATGCTAAGTGGTTCCCAGCGCAGTCCCAGACCGGAGGTCGCCTTTCCACTGACATTTGTAAAGTTCACGTTTTCAAAATAAAGCCACGTGAAAGCAGAGACGGCTCTATATCACTTCCGTCAAGGGCTTGCCAGCTCCCTCCCTGCCCTTGGCCTTCACTTCCCCTTTCAAGGGCCAGGGTCTCTGGGGAAAACCCCATCGTGGGTGGTGGGAGCCACTTTGCCGGCTTCTTTCTTTCTCCCATCGTGTGGCCTGCTTTCTGTTCTTGAATAGGCTCATCCATTCACTTGTTCTTTATCCCATGTGATTAACTGAGCACTTCATGTATACCCTCCCTAGAATGTGTCAGACCCAGAGCCTTTTTTAGAAGAGTGCCAGCCCCAAGAAGGGCCCCTGGGCAACAGAGGCAGCTCCAGTGGGAATGAGCTGGGTTGCAGCCTGGACCCCCAAAGCTGCTCCTAACACAGCCTCAGAGGCTCCTCCATCATACAGCTAGGAATTCTGGGGCCCAAAGAGGGAGACAATCTTGCCCAAGGACACAGAGTGGCTTCTAGACACTTCTCACAAATGGTCTCTGCTCTGTCTTCTCTGGGCCTTGTTCCTTGCTACTAACCTGCACCTCAGTATCAGGTCCACAGCCCCACCAGGCAGCAGTCAGGAATGAGTACACACACACACACACACACACACACACACTTCCCTTCCTGCCACAGACACCCCGCACCTCCTGCTTGGGCCAAACTGCTCCTGCTTGGGCCAAACTGCCCCTAGACCACAACCCTTTCCCAGGCTCCCAACCCACTCCTGGTTTGTGAGTACCTAGCTTCTCTCCCTGCTGGTAGCAGCCCAGGGAGCATCCTGCCAGCCCACCTGGCTTCCTGAGCCGTCAGGAAGGCAGTTCTCAGCCCCACACCCCTTGTCCTCCTCTGGGCACTTGCACACTATCCACTTTCTGCTTCATACTTCCCAGCCTCTCACAGATCCTCTTTGTTCCTGGCTGACCTCTGAGGCTCTTACATGCTGTTCCCTCTGCCTGGATGCTCTTCCCCAATCTTCCCACCTTCTCTGGGCCTCAGTGGACACTTCACCTCCTCCAAGAAACCTTCCTTGACTTCTCCAGACCAGGCCTGGCACCTCCTCTTCACCTCACTAATGGAACTGACACATTACCCCTAGTTAAATTACTGTGTTATTCTCCAGGTCCTCCAAGTGATGGGAAGCTCCCACCACACTCATCCCTTGGACCTCTGCATCCGAAGGAGTACCTTCCTCATCTCTCTGGACCCTTAAGCTGACTCATCCCACATTCGAGGGGGCGAGGGTGGGGGGGTGGCTGAGTGCAACAGAAGAGCTGAGACAGTTGCTGGGCTGAGTGGTGACATGCCCCCAGGACAACTCTGTCCCTCTGCCTGTCTGACAGTGTTAGCTTCCTGCAATGAGATGCTTCCAGAGGTGACAGCCGAAGGACCCTGTCCACTCCAATCTGCCTGACCCCTCCCTCTCCATGTTACTCTCCTCATCCCATCTCTTCTAGGCTGCTGCCTCCCTCAGGAAGCCTCCCTGATTGCCCTGCCTCCGGCCTCCCTGGGAACTCCTTCAGGCTCCTCAGAAGACACATAACCATCGAATCTGTCTGCTTGCTTCCTAGGCCCCTGTCTCCCTGCCACCCTGATTTTCCAGGGAAGTTAATGAAGTCACTGACAGTCCCTGCACTGTGGTGGCCCTGACCAGGGCGGCCATGGAGTGCATCAGAGCAGAGCAGAAAGGCCGACCCAGGATGCTACTGGGTTTGCTGTTGCCCAGCAGGGCAGGGCCTTGTATGGGTCCTTCCACATCGAAGTCCACGGCAGACCCTAAGTCCGGTTCTTCCCCACTGCTCTTGGAGCTGCATGCAGAGCAAGTGGTACCCCACTTAATGGAGGCACAGACAGAGGCTTGGAGCTGAGCACAGCATTCATTGTTTAAGTGGGGAAACTGAGGTATGGCTCTACCCAAGGGACCTCAGCTCCTCAGCGCCCAGCCCTGACCTCCTCCCTGGGCATCCAGGACGGGACCCTAGGCTGGGGTGCTGAGTCTGAGCCCCAGCAGGCTGAGCCCTGTCAGGAAGGATCAGCAGCACCATCATCTCCCTAGATTTAATTAACGGGTCTTTCATCTCTGTCCTGGAAGAATCAGCTATCTTCTGTCTCCTTAATTAACGTTCATTAAGCAAATCAGAGCAACGCAGGCTTTTGCTCCCTCCTCCTTGCCTGGAAGGTTTTAACCCTTGGTTGGTGGGCTTTGGGAGGGGAGCCCAAACAGGGCCTGAATACTGTACAAACACCTAAGGTTCCCACCCACCCCTGCACATTCAACCCTCTGGAGGCAGGGAGGTCTACTCTGTGCCATGCTGGGGTCTACCCTGTGCCATGCTGGAGTCTACCCTGTGCCTCAGGAAGCTGGCACAGGCATGCTGTCACTCCAGGACCTTGCATGACTCCCTATCGCTGTCCTTGCCTAGAGCAGAGCTTCACCTGCCTCATTCTGTCCCCTTGCTAGTCCAGCCTCGTCTTTCTTGCTTTCTTGCTCACTTGTCTTTTTGTCCCTTCCCATCCCTTGCTCTTTAAGGTATGGAAGCCCTGTCCACAACTGTCCCAGGTTGCTGTCCTCAGAGGGATCCCAAAGGAAACTCTCCTGGAGAAGCCGGGGTTCAGAGCCAGCAGGCCATGTGACAGTGCAGTGCATGGTCCCTGCAGGAGTGCCTGCATTTGGGGTGGGGGCTCTCACTCTTCAAAGCAGAACTGTCATGCAGGGCTCAGAGATTGGGCCTCGGAGCTTCAGGTTAGAGAGGGATAGACCATGTGGCCTGGAGCTTCTATGGACTTGGGGCTACACTTCTGGGGTCCTGGCTTCAGGAGACAGACACTGGGCCAGAGTGATAGGCCCTCCTCAGCCCCTCCTCTTGCCTTGTATTTTCCTGCAATGTTGGAACCCTGAGCCTTGCACATGCTCAGCAGGTGCTCCGCTACTGAGCCACAGTGCGGCCCTTCTAAGCCTTATCTTAACAGAATAGCACAGGGTAGACCCCAGAATGGCCCAGGGTAGACCCCTCATCCCAAGAGGGTTGAATGTGTGAGTGAATCCTGAATGCAGAGAAATTGGAGGAGCACAGGCTCCTTGGTGGACAGGTGGTCCGGCCCTCTCAAGGTCCAGCATTGCGCATGGTCCTTAGCTATCCCACTAATCCCTTTCCAGCTGGTACAGATAAACTGCCATTTTGTCTCTCATATGGAGAAAGTCCTAAGACTTTGGAGGTGCACATATACCCCTATGTCTTGGGGGCACTCAGGAGTCTATGCCCGTCCCAAACCCTCTTCTGAGAAGAACCAGCCATACCGAGGTTGGTCCTCTTATCTGGTCTCTTACTACCCTGGCATGTCCTAAACAAGCCACTTCCCCTCGAAGGGCCATTTTTCACTTTGTTTCCAACTACAGTTTATGTTTCCTCAATGAGTTTACGGAGCCTTTACCTTGGATCCCCTCTCAGCCACAAGCTCTCACAGGAGGGAAGGGTGGAAGCCACCCAGTGCACTTCCCCTCACCCAGGGCTACCCCTACTGAGCCTGAAATGTGAGTAGCCACCCATCTGCCTGGGCAAAGACTCCTCAAGACTGATGGTGTGTGTGAAGTGAGAGTCTGTCCTGGAGAGTGGGTGCAAGATGGCTGCCATGGAGAAGGTTGGAGACTTGACTCTGCCCGCCTCCAGCTGTGGGGTCCTAGGAGTCACTCTTGTCTCTGAGGGCCCCCTGGAATCTGCCAATTCACCAGATTATATAGCTTAGCTTGATGTGCCGGGGCATAGGTGGCAAGGGACAGTTCTGGTAGAGAATCAAGGGAACTATTTGTGGAGCTGAGGCAGGCAGCCTTCCCTGAATTCTATTCCTATCTCAGGTCTGGCTTCTTGGCTGGCCGCTGGTCAATTCCACACAGCAGTGCAACCACGGGCCACCACATTTTTTTGCCCCTAGGAGGCAAGAGAGGCCTGTACTGCAGCCAATGTCGCCACCAGGTGGTTGACACTGAACACCTTAGAGACTGAGGGAAAAGAAAAGCAGGGGACCTTGGGCACCACTGAGACCTCCACTGAGATCATCAGCCAAGGCAGGATGGACTTTCAGGAATGCTGGCCCATTTGGTGGTCATCCAGCAGGCTCTGAAGGAGGCCATCACTTCCAGCCTAGGACCCAAAACCAGCCTGGAGTTCTGTGCATCCCACAAACATCCCTTGGCTGCTGCAGGGCTCAGGTCTTGAGGATACCAGGGTGAAGCACATTTGGCTCTTGCCCCTTGACAGTACCCAGTCTGAAGTCCCTGTACAGGACAAAAACAAGTTCATGGCACGGGACTGGTCCCATCCACATCACCAGGCCCCCTGCTCTCCACCCCAACATGATGGCCGGCTTGCTAGCCTCCTGGCCTTGGCAAATGCACAACACTTCTGTGATAGTGTTTCCCCGATCATTCCGCCCAACTTAACCTCTTTTAGGAAGCCTACTCTGACCACGTGGAACTGGTCATGGCTCCCTCTCCCAAGTTCCCACTTCTGTATGCCAGCTGTGACTGGCTGGCCAGCCCCATCGTCAGTAGCTATGATGTGACAAGCAGCATTCCCCTTATTGGGGTATAAGACCTTTGCATCCTGCCCAAACACCGAGAGAATGGACAGAATGGGCAGTGCTTGCCAGAGCCCAGCCTAGCCAGCCTTGCAGGGTCATGGAGCTATTTGTTAGTGGCTCTCTACTCGAGAGCAGGAGCTTGGCTTTGCTCTAGCGATTATTTTCAATGATCTGGGAGTTGAGCAGCACATATTGCCCTAATGCTTAGGAATTTCTGTCATATGTGCTCAGTGGAAAGTTGGAGGGACCTCAGATGCTGCCATATAAAACACTGCTCCCAAAGCTGTTGCCATTACAGTACAGCCACCTCTGCTGGTGCTGACTGTAGCAGAGGTGTGTGTGTGTGTGTGTGTGTGTGTGTGTGTGTGTGTGTGTGTGTGTGAGAGAGAGAGAGAGAGAGAGAGAGAGAGAGAGAGAGAGAGAGAGAGAGAGATAGGGCTGTGGTTGGCACACAGGGGCCTCAACACAGGCTGTAGAAGTGAAATACATAGAGAAACCTCCTTTCTCTGGGACTCATGTGTACCAGACTATTTGGCCAGAAGGGCAGAAGCCAACCCCTGGGCCCTGGCAGCAAAGGCAGCTGGAGGAGAAGATTTGGGGGCAGTCTTAGTGGGGACAAGGTGTGGGCTCTGCCACAGCCCCATGGGTGGTACAGAAGGGGCCCAGATATCATGTGACTAATGACTGCTGTGTTGCGCAGCATGGGTCCCTCCCCCACTCAGTCTCTCAAGCAAATCAATAAAAGCCTTGTAGGTTGAATTGAGACAGTAACTAAGGACCTCACCCAAGCTGAGTCCTTGATTAAGAGATATTAGGGGTGCGGGAGTCTGCTCTGCAGCCAGAGGCAGAGAACACTGGACTCCTCAGTGTTCCATTCGGTGTTCCACGTCCACGTCACTGTCGCCTGCTCTCCTTGGCCTGGGGGACGAGTGCACACAGACCATCCCAGTGTTAGGCAAAGGCAACAGGAGTCCATTTTCACCCCAAACTTGGCTTTTTCCTCTTCTCAAGGTGTCCCTGTGATCCCATATCTAGCAGTGTGCAGAAGGAGGTCCCAGAGGGGGGGCAGCACAAGGCTCCCCACCACAATTTGCCCTGCACTCCGGACCACCCGTACCTGACCCCAAAAAGAACCACTCCCTTAACCCTGATCATAACTATCATGCAGGGGTGGACTCCTACTGGATCTATCCAACCTGGGCCCTGGGGATCTAACGGTGTCCAGCTCAGCTAGGTGTCCCTACATGGGATCATTTTGTTCTACTGTCTACAAGGGCCAGAAACTGCCTTGGGAAGGACGTTAGCTTGGTGGAGAGAAGAGGAGGCCTCTGTTGGTAAAAGGAAGCCTCCTGGGACAATATCTGCTTTGGGAGGAAAAGCCAAGGAGCCCAAAACTTTTGAAGGAGAACACTGGACGGGTATTCCCAAAATACCCAGAAAGTCCCAAAGGCCATTCTGTCAGGTGAAGACGTTGCCTTTCAGCTCAGGAAGGCTCACAGTTGCATGACTTCCAGGAGAAGAGTCTCATTCGCAGAATGATTTGTTATCTCTACCGAGACCGTTTTTCAGGGAGGACTATAGAGCCAGGTTCACAGTACGCGGCCCAGGCAAAACAAGCAGGCACTCCCAGGCACGTCCAGCAGGTGGGGGTGAGCACGAAGGGACGGAGCTCGGATGGTGGGGTGTCGCCGGCATGGGTCCCGCCCTCAGATGCCGTCGGGTTCCGCCTGCAGAGGACTCCGGGGGCCAGTGGAGCGCAGAGGGGCCAAGCGCAGACCGCGGGGCAGAGTGGATCCCGGAGCAGTGCAGAGCAGGGCGTGAGCCATGGCTGTGTCCGGGATCCTGTCCCGCCTGGCAACCGTGGCATTGATGGCGCTGGTGACGCTGGAGGCACACTTCGCGGCAGGCGCCGGCATGGGCTCTTGCTACGACGGTACCGGACGGGCACAGCGCTGTCTGCCTGAGTTCGAGAACGCAGCGTTCGGCAGACGCGCCGAGGCCTCCCACACGTGCGGACGGCCCCCGGAGGACTTCTGTCCGCACGTGGGGGTACCAGGCGCTGGGCCACAGTGCCAGCGCTGCGACGATGCTGACCCCCGACGACGCCACGACGCCTCCTACCTCACAGACTTCCACAGCCCCGATGACAGCACCTGGTGGCAGAGCCCATCCATGGCCTTCGGGGTGCAGTACCCCACCTCGGTTAACCTGACCCTGCGCCTAGGTAAGCGTGCACCCTGTCACCTTGTTTCCAGACCATGGAGACCCCAGCAGAAGGCTGTGCACTCCGGGGCAGGCTGAGGCACCCTCGGGTAAGGAGTCAGAACCTGCAAGCACTGGGTAGCAGGAGGCTAGCCCAAAAGGTTCCCCTAACGGTTTGGGGAGCAGAAGGCCCCCCTCAGCTTTTGCAGAGCTGTGAAGCTGGGTACAGCAGCAATTCCCTAGAAGAACTGTTAGGGAAGGCGGAGGGAATACCTCCATGGTCATCTAGACCATCATCTAAGGCCAGGAGCTGTAATCTAGTCAGCTTCAATGCCCTGTGGACCTCTGAGGCTCTGAGCACTTTGGGAATGGGAGTTAGGGCAGCTGCTGCCAAATGCGAATGCTGTAGCACCCTGGGCAGGACAACCAGTTTCTTCCTGCTACAGGATAGCCAGCCCGGGCACTTGGCCTAGCCCCTCTGCATCGATCCACCCAACCCGAGGCAAGATGAGGAAGCATTAGGCCCCTGGGGTGGGAGCCCAGGGCCGACTTCCACCCTGAAACTGGACTATTCTCTACCCACTCCAAGTCCAGATGAGCCCAGTGACCTTCTTAGGCTCCTTGCTATGTCCTGGATACTGTGCAAATCTTCCAAAGCTTTGATAACTTGGATTTGGTATTTTCATAACTCATTTTGGCACTAAACGTGACCTGAGGCTATTTCTAGCCTTGGTATATCCTAGGAAGGGACAATATCCATACATTTTGTTACTGGAATCTCATTTGAGAGCAGCCTGCAGCCCCAGAATGAAGCCCATTAGCTAAGCACTCTTCCCCTGAGCTACGTACATCCCCAGCATGCCACTGAAAGTTCCAAAGCACATCTGGAACAGAGTTTGGATAATTTCTAATGAACCTAGGCCCAGTGAAAAGCTGGAGGCTCAGAGAGGTCAAGTGTTTTGTGCAGAGACACACAGCTGCTAAATGACAATCACAACCCACACATTCCTGTGCAGTGGAGGTCAGAATATAAACTTGGCATGTGCTGTACCACCCACGACTTTGCTGGCTCTTCCTAGCCATGGGTGGCAAAGCCCTGGCAAAGACTAGGAAATGGCCTTGTCCTCAGAAAAGGGAGGTAGAAAGAATATTTAACCCCTTCAACAGTGCAGGCAGACACATTCCCTTTGCATCCCAAACCCAGTTCCCTGGGGTGAGGACACATTCTCTCTGACTGTCTGGAGCTTGGATGGGGTGGGGTCTGCCCAGACAGGAAGCAGGAAGCTACGGGAGGTGGTGGCCAATGGGGCTGGCAAGACCTCAAGGCCATGGGAGGAATCTGGGGCAGGGAAGGAGACACTGTGTTCCTTAACAAAGGCTGTCACACATGCCCATGAAATCCAGATGCCAAGGAGGGAACTCTAGCCTCAGGCACCAGGGGAGTGTGGTCAGCATGGGAAGGCCTGTGTTTGCCTTAGTGAGTAGCCCTGTTCATGCACTGCATGCGCTTTGCCCGATGCATGCTCCTGCAGCCTTTAGATGCTTCAACAAGCAGCCTCTGGAACCCACAGATCCTGCCTGGGCTCTGAGTGTGAGCAAAGGCATCACACACTCTCATGTGCACGAGGCACGGGAGACTTTGTACCGTGAAAGAATGGATGGGTGGATGGATGGATGGATGGATGGATTACAGTGCCACACAGCATCCTGGGCACTCGGTCAGGTCAGCTTGATGGGTCTGAAAGCCGGATAGGCTAGATATCATACAATGGACTTAGGAGTCAGACATAGCAAAACCGTTTACTGAGAAGTCAGGCCTGTTTATACAGTGGAGACAAGAGTAGAGCTGGGGACGTAGCTCAGTTGGTAGAGTGTGTGCCTTGCAGGCACAGGCCCTGGCTTCCACCGTCCCC
>NW_022196897.1:19779961-19783279 GCF_008632895.1 Mastomys coucha
CCAGCTCTACATGAACTGGAGGAACTCAGGAGGTAGAGGCAGGAAAATCAGGAGTTTTAGGCTAGCCTTGGCTCTGTCTCAAAACAATCAAAAACAAACAAACAAAAAACAAAATAAAAACTCTTGCTGCCTCTGAGGACAGTATGACAGATACAGGTGCTCAGATCCGAGCTGTCGTGGTCCTCATGGATGAGCTGGAAGCCTGGGTGGGGGGTTGAGCCCCGAGGGTGGGCTCTGAGTCAGGGAATAAGGGCTCACCTTGTTCCAAAGGCATCCCGACCCAGGTCCTTGCTGTGCTGGCCCACTTTGGGGCTGGGTGTCTTAATTCTGCTGCAGCTAAGCCATGGACTCATAATATCCAGAAATCTGGAGTGCCTTGGCTGTTAGCTGAGGCGGGCTGGTAACAGCCCCTCTGTTCTTCTGCTGCTCCTGTTTGCTGGGTTCCCCCTCCCCTTTCATGAAGGCTCTTAGGAGGGGAAAATAGAAGGCAGCTCTGGCCAGAGTCCCCTGGGGTTGGGGGTGAGGAGCAGGGAGAAGAGGAGGCGGAGGTCAGCTCGGGATGGAGGTCACAGCGTTCCCAGCTTCCCGCAGCTCCCGACATCTGGTCTAGATCCTATCCCGCAGTTGCTGCTGAGCCAGGTCTTCCTGCCTGTGATGAAAGGCCACAGTGGGGCTGGGTGGTGAAGCTGACTGCTCTCAGGGCTTCACTAATGCCTGGAGAAGCTGGCAGTGCTGGCTGGTGTGAGTGGATGGGGAGAAGGGGAAATAGAGGGCCATGTGATGTCAGACTGATCAAGGACCAGCCTCAGTCTGGAGGAACTAATTCTTCACTTATGGGGAAACTGAGGCTCTGAGCATGAAGTCGTTTGTTTGGGGTTACACAAGCTTGAGTCCAGAGCTCTGCTGCTCTCACTAAGAACAGAGAGTAAACCGGTCAGGTTGGCCCTGAGCTTTCTGCACCTCCATCCTACAACCCGGAGCAGCGGCTCTTGGTGTCCTATCTTGGACTATCAGGACCCTCCCAGGACCATAGATAGAAACATGCTGCTGGGTTCCAAGTCTCCAGGTGCAGGGTGAAATAGTAGGATCAGCCCCAACACCACCTGCCAGTACCTAGGAGCCTATGGCCTTTGCTCTTGGCCATAGAATATAGCTATAGAGAGGCCAAGGTGGTGCGTGCCTTTAATCCTGGAACTCAGGAGGCAGAGGCAGGCCAATCTCTGAGTTCAAGGCCAGTCTGGTTTTCAGAGTTAGTTCAAGGGCAGCCAGCACTACATTGAGAACCCTTCTCAAACCTCCATCCCACCCCTACCCCCCCATCCCAAGAAAGAATACAGCCTATGTGCAGGACTGCAGGCTAGCCCTAAGACCATGTAGGGAAAACCTAAGTCTGAGAATACATACCGGGCATAGACACCTTAGCTGGAGAGTTAGGGGGAACAGTGGCCCCCTCAAGGCTTGAAGGTGCTAAGAGTCTGTAGAAGAAGCCAGGGTGCTCCAGGCCCAAGGGAGCAGATGGAGGCAGCTGCATAGATCTGGAACCCTCCAAGCCTAAATGGCTTCAGAGGGAGGATGTTAAATAGCCACGGTGAAGAGCTTGGATAGGAACTGGAGCAGGGACCCCACAGGAACTCCCCCCCCCAAGAAGCCCCAAAGCTCCCAAGTCCCCCGAGCCTCTGCTCGGCTGGGCCTTTCTGTGCTGTGGTGGGTGCTTTGTTTGCCTTAGCTAGGGCTAGAGCTTGGGGACAGTGTCCTCCTTCCACCTCCCTGGGGGATTTGGCTGGAATGCTAGGCCCAGGCAGGTCAAGAGTCAAGGCAGTGGTCTTGGATGGCCTCCCTCCACCCACAGAAGTGGCCCTAGGCCCAGCTGGCCTTGTCCCTACTCCTCAGGACCTCCCACAGTGATCTAGGGGTTGCAAAGGTAGAATGTCCCTCAGCGGGGGAGGGGAACCAGTGGCCTCCGGCCTCCACACTCTCTTGTTCTGACTACCACCCTGGCCCTCTCTGCACAGTGAAAGGCTCTCTCTTCCCACGTGGTGGGGCTCACTGTAAATGCCCTTGCGTCTACAGGTTCACTTTCTCTCCTGGTGACATCTGGTAACCCAGCAGAGCTCATCAATGGGCACTGCAGATCCCAAGCTCTGAGGATGTGGCAGGGAACCTGCACTGTCTATCCAGCTTAGGGCTCCCTCCTCTAGGAACTTCCCTCAAGGGCTGTACTCGCTTTTACTCCTGTCTTGACCGGTGTGGCCCCATTCCCAGCTCTGAACTTGGAGTTCACGTGGAGTGGATGAGGGTCCTTGGTTTCACAGCTTCACAGGCCTTTAATCCCAACACTCTTGAGGCAGAAGCAGATGGATCTATGAGAATTTACAGCCAGCCTGGACTACACAGTCCATTCCAGATCAACCAGGATTATATGGTGAGATCCTGTCCATATCTGTCTGTCTGTCACACACACACACACACACACACACACACACACAGACACACACACAGACACACAGACACACAGTTTCTCAGTGGTAGAGCCCCTATGGACCCCCTGCCTGCTCAGGCTTTCTAGCCAGTGTCAATCATCAACCACACAGAAGGACTGAACAGAGTGCCTGACAGTTACTTGTGAGCCTGCTATTCAAGAGCCTTACAGACATCTGATCCCTTAGCCCTCAGATTGTTATTCTCATTTTGCAAACATGGAAACTGAGGCACTGAGCTAGTCAGGGAGAAGTCAGAGAGTGACTCTCCAGCACCTAGTGTCCTTGGCAGGAGCAAGGGACTGAGCAAGCAGAGGAAGAATGAGCGAAGGTTGGCCCTTCTAGAGGCATTGTTCCAAAACCTAGCCTCCTTCCTGCCTGGTCCTGGCCCTTTCAAGACAAGCCTACTCCATCTCGTGCCCAGACTTCACATGCTGGACTCATGACCCACCTCTGAGATGATCTGCCTTCTCAAAGGTGTCACTCATCTACCTAAGCTCCCCAACCTGAGCCCTAAGCACAGCTCAGCTGTGCAGGGACCAGCAGTGTTAACCCAGAAGTGAAGCAAAATGATGTGTGATACAATAGGAGTGAGTGCTGGGGCTATTAGCCAGTCACGAAGGGACAAGCACATCATGATTCTCCTTCTAGAAAGTTCCTGAGCTCTCAGATTCATTGAGGCAGAAAGTGGGATGGGGCTTCCAGGGGCTCAGGACAGGATGGAAAGCTAATGTTTAAGAGGACAAACTTTCAGTTTGGAAAGTTACAGAACCCAAAGGTGACATTGTTAGTGACTGCACAATAGTGTGGATGTGCTTTTTTTTGGCGGGGGGGGGGGGGG
>NW_022196897.1:19783487-19788136 GCF_008632895.1 Mastomys coucha
TTTTTTTTTTTTTTAAGATTTATTTATTTATGTAATGTATATGTGTACATTGTTGCTGTCTTCAAACACACCAGAAGAGGACATCGGATCCCATTACAGAAGGTTGTGAGCCACCATATGGTTGCTGGGAATTGAACTCAGGACCTCTGGAAGAGCAGTCAATGCTCTTAACCACTGAGTCATCTCTCTAGAGCCCACAAATGTGCTTAATACCACAGTCTGCACACTCAAAAATGGCTACAACCGTGTATTGTTTTCTGTACATTTCCTAAAAAGAAATGCACCCCCTCCCATCTCTCCATGCCCTCTTCAGCCCCAAGACTTAAAGTTTGCCAGAGTGCTCAATTCACTCTCTGGATTCCCTTCTCTCCATCAATTCCTCCGCCCCTTCTCTGTTTATTGCGTGTGTTTATTTATGGTCGGCTGTGGTGGTCTGAAATGCCCATCCCCCCTTCTTTGCAAACTTGTATTCTGTAGACTCCAGTGATCACAGCAGGGACCCGACCTCAGAATGATCTTGACACAAAGCCTTATGCAATCACCAGAAAAAACCTGTTTCCCCTGCCAGGCTAGGCTTACAGTTTGACTGTTAGGTGATGGAGCCAGGCCTGGTTCAATGTGGATTGCGATCTCTGAGGGCACCCAGTTCTTCTCAATGACTCAAAATGCCCAAGGCTACCAAGAGCTAGCTCAGGAACTGAAGAACTTGATGGTGGGTGTCAGGACCAGGGTTCAGGCCTGGGATCACTCTTGCACTGGAATTGGCTCCCAGCGGTGGGTATCAGTCTGGCCTGCCCATGTGTTACAGCTCAAACCTTGCTACCCACTTTGGCGCCACCCCCGCCCCACCCTTCTCGGATCCCCAGATGGCTGTAATTAAAGTTTGTTTTGTTTCCATCTTCCAAAAATAAGCCTGGCCTACCCACCAGGTCAGCACCAGACGCCGGCCAGCTCGGTTTATGGCAGGCCCAGGTCTTGACAGGCTGTATGTCCCAGCTGGTGGGGGAGAGGTGCGCCTTAGCATCCTGGTGCTTTGCTCAGGTGACCCTTATCATGTCAATCACTGCATCTGAGCCATCAAAGGCTGGGAACCCATCTCTTTGTTTCTTATCAGTATCTCTAGCCCTTTCCCAGAAGTCCTGTCTCCCCGGGCACCCAGGGAGCCCTGGCAGAAGGGTACCTGGCTCTGCATAGCCTTTTTAAGGGCCTAAGGACCAAGAGAGCTTGATTGTTCCCTCGTGGAGTTGAGACCCCTTCTCCCTGAGCTGTGACCTTCTTGTTAATGGAGCACATCTTGTTAATGGAGCACGCACCACAATGGGACTTGGGGGGCGGGGTGCAGGATGTGCTCGGCTGGTGTCTGGCATATATAGTAGGTGCTCAGTGTTGAGCTGAGATGCATGAGTGGGTAGTCAGGGAGTTGGAGGAAAACAGCATTTGAGGGAGAAGAACAGTATATAGAGAGTGGCCTAGAGCTTAGGAGCCCCACTGGCCCTGGAGCTTACAAGAGCCTGGGCGGCTGGCTGTGGGTTTAATGCCTGTCACTGTACATTGGGGCCACTTCTGTTGCCCATCCTCACAGAGCAGACTGGAGTCACTCTTCTAATTAACTCTCCAACAAAACATCCCACTGCACCCCTGTGATGTTGCCTCAGCAGCTCTCGCCTCCTAGCTTGGCAAGGAAGGAGCCTCCATGTTTCCTAGCGCAGAAGCCGCTTGCAATCCTAGTGACCCCCTTTCTCTGAGGGCAGCCTCCCTGCCAGCCACCTTTGAAGTGTCTCCTGGCTCCCTCCCAGGAGGTGTCTGACTGCTCACTGTTTACAGAGCCCCAGTCCAAGCACATCTGGGCACATCTGGGCTTGGCGCTCTAACCGGGGAGCCAGCCAGGCACCGCCTGACCCAGCCTAGGCCCCTACGCATCCTCTTCTGCCGGGCTCAGAAGCCCGGTGCCAACTGCGCTGCCACGGAACTTTAGAAGACATCTTAAAACGGAACCTGGCAAGGCGGTTGCTTTTTTAAAAGTTTCGTAAAACTGGGTTTTCTCCAGTTTTAAATTAGAACAAGCTCCAGGAAAGAAAATTGGGAAAAACAGAGGGAAACTGAAGGAGGAACAGTTGTGCTCAGTTCCGAGGACAAACATGCTCACCAATTAGCCGGCTGTCTTTGGGGCCGGTGCCTTTTGTTTGGTTTTTCTGAGACAGTCCCATGCAGCCCAGAGGGCCTTGAACTCACTGTGTAGCCAAGGATGGCTTTGAATTACTAATTCTCCTGCCTCTACCTCCCGAGTGCTGAGATGAGGCATATACCACCACACCTAACTGGGACCTAGTCTTCTAATTTTTTTTTTTCAAATTATGTCTGCGTGTGGTTTCGGTGTATCTGCACACAAGTCTGAGTGTGTGTGGAGGCCAGAGGTAAACTCGGGATGTTGTGCTTCAAATGCTGTCTCCAGTGAGCCCCAGGATTATCCTGCGCCCATCCTTATATTTGGGATTGCAGGGAACATCCCATGCCTAGCCTTTTTTACTAAGAATTCCAACTCAGATCCTCCGTCGTGTGGCACAGGCTTTATCAGGCGAGCTGCGTCCCCAGGCCTTGGTGTTATTCACTACGTTTTGGGATCTCTGCTGTACCTGAGTCCTTTGTTTTGATGCTGACTTTCCCAGGGGGCCTTCAGCTCTGTAGACTGTCAATGTCTTTGGTCACTATGGGAACTGCTGTCCTGTAGGTCCCTTTAGCTATGTCTTCAGACTCCTGGTTTCCCAAGTCTATATAATAATACCTTGATGCCTTGTCTGTGCCATTAGGCCATGACCCCCTCCCTCCATCCCAAAGGCTTCTTTGTCTGACCCGACCGTTCCTCATCCCTGTCATCACACTGCTGTCCCAGAGGGACAGTATATTTATGCTAAATTTTCTTTTCTTGTGGTGAAGTACACATAACATATGATGATCCATGTTGAACTGTGTGCAGTTTGGAGTCACAAACACACTCTTCCTGTTCTGAAGCTGCAGTGAGAGCTCCGGGTTCTGTTACCTTAGGAAACCCAGAACAGGCTGCCCCACCCCCAGGCCCTGCGGCCCCACTGCACTCATAAAATGGACAATCCTTAAAAGGGGCACTTATTTTATAGTTTAATTATGCATGTGAGTGTGCATGTCTGTGTGTGGGTATGTACACATGAGTGGAGGTACCAAGGAGGCCAGAGAGAGATCCAGGTCCCTTGTAGTCACAGTTACAAAGGGTTCCTAGTTCTAGGAACTGCAGTGCTCTGTAAGAGCAGCATTGAACCAGCTCTACAGCCCCTGCAATGCTCTGTGTGTATGTGTGTGTGTGTGGCGTGCACGTGTGCGCGTGTGTGTGCATGCGCCTGCGCACACACAAGCCAAAGTAAGTCAACAACTATCTTCCTTTATCATTTCCTACCTTGTTGCCTTGAGACAGGATCTTTCACTGAACTGGAAGCTTGCTGTTTGGGGTGAGGCTGGCTGGCCACTGAGTTCTTAGGATCTGCTTGTCTTTGCTCTCCCCAACTCCCACCCACTCCATTCTGGGGTTACAGGTACACTCAGCTGTGCTTCATTTTTTATGGGGGTGCTGGAAACTCGAACTCTTGTCTTCCTGGTTAGCAATCAGGTGCTATTAGCCACTGAGCCATCCTCCAGCCCCTCCCTGAGTCTACACTGATTGTCTCTGCGCATGTGGTGCAAGGCATGCCTGCAGTGTTGATCTGTCTGTGACACACTTCTTCCGTCTAGCACCCCACCCTCAGGGCTTGTCGTTATTTTAGGCCCAAGGGTTAAGGTTGCCCCACTTTTCCAGGCTGAACAGCTATCTTTTGGATGGCTGGGCCATCTGTTTGACATGGCTGGGCTGTCTCTGCCCCTTGGCTGTCCTGACCAGTGGGTGCTGTGAACACAGATGTGCATGTACCTTCCTTGAGGCCTGGCTTCTGTTCTTTGAGGATATGTCACACCAGGCTTGCCAAGTTGTAGGATAAGGATGGCTTTTGATTTTCTAATGACCTGCATCTGTGGTGGCACTTAAAAACAAAAACAAAAAGAAAACTTAGCATCACCAGTGCATAGTATAGCCTCTCTCTGTGTTGTTGCCTTGTTATTGTCAAGGTGTCTGTGTGTGCACGCATTCAGGGCTCAGCTGAGCTGTACAAGGCTTGCTTAGCAGATGTGAAGTGTTGGCTTTGCCTCTCATCCCTTGAACATAAAAGTATACAATCCCATGATTCTTATACTCATAGGTTCACATACCCACCATTGAGCCAACCGTGGGATGTTCTCATCAGCCTCTATAATGCCTGTGTCCGTTCGCAGTCATTGCCACTTATCCCAAAGTCTCACTCCCAACATCCAAATACCACTAACTTACTTCCTGTCTGTGGCTTGGCTGCTTCTGGGCACTCAGCATAAGTGAGGTCAGCCAGCAGGGTCTACTGTTTTAGCAGCTTCAGTGTCGCCTCTCTACATGGTTGGCAGGCATTTGGGCCGTTCTGAGCTGTGGACATGTACAGCTAGCCATTCCGGGTCACATGACTTTCTGTTGTTCTTGGCCACCTGCTTGTGAGGGGAATTCTTGGGTCGTACACCAATCCTGTTCAGCATCCTCAGGCAACACCAGCTTGCTTCCTTTT
>NW_022196897.1:19788146-19799697 GCF_008632895.1 Mastomys coucha
CCTCCCAAGTGCTGGGATTAAAGGCGTGCGCCACCACCGCCCAGCTTCCAGCTTGCTTCCTAAAGTGACACTTCCTAAAGTGTGGAGTCCAGCTGTGGGGTCTCACCCACCACAAATTCTCTGTGGTACTAAGTATTTCAGTCTTTATTTTTACCTTATTTGTTTTTGCTTGTTTGTTTACTGAGCAAAAAGAGACACTGGCATTCAGGGAATAATGGTTCCTAATGGCTCAGGTTCCCATGCAAAGAGGTGATAAAGGACTGAGCTGGATAAAGGACGGGCTAGCAGCTGGGAGGCCTGTGGGTGTAGCCCTCCCCTAGCTCCTCTGATGAGCATCAGCAATGGATGGCGGCCCTCTGGCCCAAAGCTCCAGGGAATTTCTGCCAGCAGCCATCCTGCCCAACCCCCTCACCCCACTCCCATACCCCAACCCTACCCAACCCCTGATCCAGGGATGTGTACCTGTTCCCTTTTATAAGATGGTCTCCATCTGCCTGGCTGCAGGGAAGGCCTATGAGATCACTTATGTGAGACTGAAGTTTCACACCAGTCGCCCGGAGAGCTTTGCCATCTACAAGCGCACGCACACCAACGGCCCCTGGGAGCCCTACCAGTACTACAGTGCCTCCTGCCAGAAAACCTATGGCCGTCCTGAGGGCCACTACCTGCTGCCCGGCGAGGATGAGAGGGTGGCCTTCTGCACCTCTGAGTTCAGCGACATCTCCCCCTTGAATGGGGGCAACGTGGCCTTCTCCACCCTGGAGGGCCGTCCCAGTGCCTACAACTTTGAGGAGAGCCCTGTGCTGCAGGTCAGGGGACAGCAGGGCCTGGAGGAAGAAGGGGAGAGGAGGATGGGACATGGGTCAGGGAACAGACCTGAGAGACCTCTGGTTGTCACACCTTCAACCCTAGAATCCTGCCATCTTTGGTGGATGCCTGGTTTGTTTGTTTGTTTGTTTATTTATTTATTTGGTTTTTTGAGACAGGGTTTCTCTGTGTAGCCCTGGCTGTCCTGGATCTCACTCTGTAGACCAGGCTGGCCTCGAACTCAGAAATCTGCTTGCCTCTGCCTCCCAAGTGCTGGGATTAAAGGCGTGCGACACCACTGCCCGGCTTATTTTTATTTTTTTTTAAGTCTAATTAATTTATTTATTTGATTTTTCGAGAAAGGATTTCTCTGTGTGGCCCTAGCTGTCATAAAATCACTCTGTGGACCAGGGCTGGCCTCGAACTCAAGGAGATCTGCCTGCCTCTGCCTCCTGAGTGCTGGGATTAAAGGTGTATAACATCACTGCCCAGCTATTTTTAAATGTTTTTGTTTATTTATTTATCACTTTAATAAGCTGAAGCAGAAAGGTCATGAGTCCTAGGGCAACCTGCAGTCCACCTAGTTTCCCTCAGCTGTGCATAGGTGGGGGGCTGCCTAAGAAGAAATGTGTTCAGAGACCCCTTCCCCTGTTCTACTTGGTTTCATAGTCACAATACTTTATTTCCACTGATGAGTCCTGTTCAGTTCCCACCCAGGCCTTGACTCCCTGGTCCACAGAGGCCTCAGCATCTCCCTGGGGGCCTTCTGAGAACACAGAGCCCCAGGCTGCAGTATGCGTGCTTGCTCAGCATGCACAGGACCCTAAGTTTGACCCCAGCATCACAAACAAGAAGAAACACAAGGGTTCCAAACCTGCATAGCTCAGTGGGTAGATTGCTTGCCTAGCACGAACAAAGCCCTGGGCTCCATCCCCAACACCTCATAAAGTGGGTGTGGTGGTGCACACTTGTGTAATCCTAGCACATCGGAAGTGGAGACAGAAGGGTTGGGAGTTCAGGGCTATCCAGGGCTACATGTGAGTAGCCATCCAGGCCAGTCTGGGATGAATGCAACCCTGTCAGAGGAATAAAAGGATGGAGGGAGAGGGAAGGGAGGAGGGAGAAGGTGGACTCCAGCCTTACCCCAACCTCTCACAGTCAGACCTGCCTTCAACAGAACCCTGGAAGCACAGTGACCTTTGCAAATCCCAGCCCCAGGAGACTTGGAGAGTGACAGGGACCCGCAGCCTCAATGCCTTACAGAGTTCTCAGGACTGAGTCCTGCTGGGGTGAGGAGCAACTATGCCAGGAGCTCATTTTCCATCCTGACGGCCTGATTGCTAAGCCAGGGGCTCCTGGGTTGAATTAAAACGTTGATTAATATTCAGCCGGAGCCGCCTCTGATTATAACAGCAGGCGGATGGAAATGTCACTCTCCACGTGCATCCCCCCACTTCCTCACCACGCACTTCCACGGGGAAGCTGCTCATCCAGCCTGTGATCAGCAAGAATCTATCAAGGGTCTGCTATGTGCCAGGCAGAGAGCCCAGGGGCTCTGGCTTGTGGGGCTCATGTTCTGGGGTGTCAATCCTCTTCCTGTGAGGAGCTACCAGGAGAAAACAGAGCAGGAGAGAAGGCAGGTGACCTACACATCAGGGTCTCAGACAGGCTGCCTCAGCCACTGTACACACACACACACACCCACACCCACACCCACACACACATGTCTGTGCAGATGCCAGGCCCCACACACAGTAGTTGACATTACCACCTTCTTCCTCCTCTTCCTCCTCCTCCTCTTCCTCCTTCTCCTCCTCTTCACACCCTCAGGGGAGCTACTAACCTGGCTGCATTTACAAATGGGGAAACAGAGTCATCAAGGCATTGGGCCTTGTCACCAAATTGCACAGCCAGCAGTCCCAAGATTAACCCAGGTCCCCTAATTCCAGGCCTGTCCTCTGGATTTGTCTCAGCCAACCTGTCCCTGTGCTCTGGGACCACCCCCACTTTCCATGGACCAGAGGGCAGGATTTCCAGTGGAGCAGGCCAAGAGCACTTGCTGACGGTGTCTTTGTTTCCTTTCCTAGGAGTGGGTCACCAGCACTGATCTTCTGATCTCTCTGGATCGGCTTAACACATTTGGGGATGATATCTTCAAGGACCCCAGAGTGCTCCAGTCTTACTACTATGCGGTGTCTGACTTCTCTGTGGGTGGCAGGTAGGCTGGAAGCAGGGCACAGGGCCAGGGGGAGGCAGGGAACAGGCCCCATACCTCAGGTCTGAGAGCCACAGAGCAGCTGCTGGTCAGGTACCTGGGGTGATGGAGATGGGGAGTAAACAGGACCCCCGACACCTGCATGCACTTTAGGCCTTGCTGCTGGCTCCTTTCTGCCGCCACAGGCCACCCCCAAAACGTTCTCACCAGCAAAAAAGAGGAGACAATGAATTCACACCCCAGGCATGTGGCTGGCGTAGCAGACATGAATCCAGTGGCTCTCAACAAACACATCAGCATGCCCGGGTGTGCCCAATGGCCTGAGTCAGCTCTGCAGAACAAATACTGGGGGTGCCCTGGCAGTGTGGGCAGAAGCCTCCCTGAGCGAGACAGCTAGGCTTAAAGGAAGAGAAAAGGCTGTGAGGTGAGAATAAGGGCAGACACAGGGCCATGGACAGAGTTCATTTCTATCTCTCCACTGAGAGCCGCTGAAAGCCTCTGATTATTAAAACACCAATTTCCCCACTCCTGTGACAAAAGGCCCAACAAAGGCAACTTAAGGAAGATTTTGGCTTACCAAAGTATAGTTTGAGGGTCCAGGAGCAAGTGAATCAGAGAGAGATATGTAGCTTACTTTCTCCTCATTATCCACCTGGGACCTCAGTCAATGTGATGGCACTGCCCACTCCCAGGACTCAGGCTAGGCTGTCCCTGCTCAACGGACACTTGCATAGGTTTGTCTTCTGGGTGTTTCTAGATCTTGTCTGATGGACAACATGAGTCATTCATCCTTGGTACAGCAGTGTGGGACAGGGTGAGGAGGGGGGGCGCAGAACCTGCAGGAGGCAGGGAGCTGGGACCATGAAGATATTGTTAGGGGCCGGGCAGTGGTGACGCACGCCTTTAATCCCAGCACTTGGGAGGCAGAGGCAGGGGGATTTCTGAGTTCGAAGCCAGCCTGGTCAGTACTGCCCTCTGAAGACTTGACTTTGGGAAGCCAGGATGGGCTCTGGCTTGTGCTATGTCCCTCAGTGTCTGCTCCAGTTGGACAATACAAGTACCTCTCACCTCCAGAGACACTCTCACCTCCAAGGACACTCCCACCTCCAAGGACACTCCCACCTCCAAGGACATTCCCACCTCCAGAGACAGTCCCACCTTTAAAGACTCTAGAGAGGTCTGGAGCTATTTGTTGTGTGTAGGACCATCTTGAGCAAGACGGGAGCATGAGGCCACCATGGGCTCTGAGCCTCCAGGGATGGCGGCCACACAAAGTCAGTCTCTACCCGTTACTCTGCACTGCCCACCTCCCAAAGCACATCTTGTTGTTTTTGTGGACTTCAGCCATCTCTTGACCTTGCAAGTGCCATGAGAATGTAGGCCCGGGACTCAGACTCTGAGGACTAATGGGAGCTTCCCCCTGCACAGGACACTCCTTTCGTGCGTGCGTGCTCTTTTTGATGCAATTGCAGGATTACCTGAGGTGACCCCAGCTCTCAAAGGACTGACCCTGTGACCTTTTGCCTTCCCTGACCCAGGAAACGGAAATGACTTCTCCCTGAGTCCTAAGTCGTCCCCCACCCGCCCACAAGTTGGGACTTTGCCCAGGCAGAGACCTTCTGTGGCCGCTACTTACTAGCTGGCAGCCTTGGACAGCCTTCCAGGCCTCCGTTTCTCAACCTGCTCAAAGCCGGCAACAGGAAGCTGGTGAAGAGAGGTGTGCTGGTTAGCTAGAATTTTGTCAAAAAGACACAGGCTCGAGTCATTTGGGAAGAGGAACTCTCAATTGAAAAAAAATATCTCCACCAGACTGGCCTGTAGGCAAGTCTCTGAGATGTTGGTTTTTTTTAATGATTGACATGGCATTATCCAACCCACTGTAGGAAGTGACACCTCTGGGCAGGTGCTCCTGGGCTGTATAAGAAAGCAGGCTAAGAAACTCATGGAAAGGGGCTGGAGAGATGGCTCAGCGGTTAAGAGCACTGACTGCTCTTTCAGAGGTCCTGAGTTCAAATCCCAGCACCCACATGGTGGCTCACAACCATCTGTAATGAGATTGGACGCCCTCTTCTGATGTGTCTGAAACTCATGGAGAGCAAGCCAGTATGCAGCATTCCTTCATGGCCTCTGCATCAGCTCTCACCTCTAGGTTCCTGCCTTGAGTTCCTGCCCTGACTTCCTTTCATAATGAATGTAATGGAGATGTGTAAGATGACCAAATTGATTTTGGTTATGGTGTTTATCACAGCAACAGGGACAACAAGGTTTGTTCCATATAGTATTTGGGAACCCCAGGGTTCTCCTAATCATTCCCCCAGGTATGTAGTCAGGGCTCAGGGAGGCTCACACTTGCACTGCAATCGAGGGGTGCCCTTGCTCCTCTCAGTGTCTGTGGCAGTTGTCTCCAGGCCCCTTCTCCCGGTGTTCTCCTCAGGTGCAAATGCAATGGTCACGCCAGTGAGTGTAGGCCCAACGAGGCTGGTCAGCTGGCTTGCCGCTGTCAGCACAACACCACGGGAGTGGACTGCGAGCGTTGTCTGCCCTTCTTCCAGGACCGGCCGTGGGCCCGTGGCACCGCAGAGGATGCCAACGAGTGTCTGCGTGAGTGTTCCTCAGGCAGTGGGCCTTGAAGCTAATGATACTGGCTGGGGAACAATCCCCCAAAACCTCACAGTGGGGAGTTGCTCCTGGGTGGGCCTGGCATGCAGTGTGGGGTCCTTAGCTGTGAGGAGAGATGAAAGGATGTCGAGGGGAGCACTTGAGCCTCAGTCCTCCCGCACAAGTCATTCCAGGACAAGTCCACCCAGAGAGGCGCCTGTGGTAGGAGGGCAGGAAGGTCCCCAAACTCCACTTAACCCTTTGTTAAATGTTCCAACCCTGGCAGCTAATGAAATCCAGTCTTCCACCCCCACCCACAGGGTTCTAACCCACCCACCCCAGCCTTTCCCACAGTCCCCGGCAGTCCCCAGCAGCCCTTTGATGTTTCAGCTGTATGTATGGTGTGGCTCTGCCTGATTAACCTCAAAGACACGCTGATGCAGGGAGGAAGGGGCCCTGGAACCTTCTATAGGAACAGTGGAGAGAGAGGAGCCTTCCCAGTGTCTGTACCAGCTGCTCCAGCATCCCACTGTCCCTGGTCTGGCCCATCTTCTTCCACAGTCCTCCTCTACTTCAGGCTTCACTGTGTGGTGCTTGGAGCCAGGCACAGAATTCCACACACAGCCTCGTAGCTGACCTCCTGGGCTCAGGTCATGGCCTGCCAGAGCTGGGGTGTGATGAAGACAGCTTTTTCTTGGGACAGACAGCTTTTTTCTGTCTGCAGGAGCTGCCTCAGGGCCCAACACAGTCCTAATGAGTTCCTCTTGGCTTGCTGGTCTGCCTCCCCTAGGGAAGGTGTGCTGGCTTCCTACTAGGGCCTGTCTCTACATGGGAGGGCAGTGCTGAGAACTAGACAGCTCCTCTGCCATGCCCTTACCCACATGGTTAACTTTCTCTCCTCATGGTCACCAGCCTGAAAGATGCCTGACTCCCAGTCCAGGCAGCCTCTGAGTCCCAAATCCTTCCCCTTTACATCTTTCTAATCCCTCTTGTCCCTCTTGTCCCTCTCTGCAACCCTCTGGGTTCCTGCAGCCTCCTCTTTGGTCTCTAGTCTCCAGGGAAGGGTCTGCAAAGAGTGTAAATTCTACTCCTTCTGTCCCTCCCCTAATCACACCCCCACCAGCCTCCTCCCTGTAGCTCCGTCCCCCCCCAATCACACCCCCACCAGCCTCCTCCCTGTAGCTCCGTCCCCCAACTAATCACATCCCCATCAGCCTCCTCCCTGTAGCTCCAGGCTCCCAGCCTCCTGACACCTCTGATTCCCAATCCACTGGGCATCACATATCAGTCACATCACACTATCCCCTCCCTGGCCATCAGGAGGCGCTTTGCTTGCAGCAAGCCTCTTGGCATATACACACCCAGCAGATAACACTTCCCTGGTCCAGAGTGTCTCCCCCTGGTTAGGATACACTTGCTGCTCCATTGTCTTGCTCTATTAAAACGCCTTTCGGGCTCTGTCCAGGAGTTTTTGGAGTATTTATTAATGAAGCCCACCTAGTTCTTAAAGAGCATCCTGTTTGGGAATACCAGATGGTGGGGCTCTGTGTTCTGGGTCAAGCTGAGCCTGGACTCTGGCCCTTCCTGTTTGTCACTTGTCTTGTTGCTATGACAAAATGCTCCACAAAAGCAGGATATAAAAGGAAGGTTTGTTTGGGCTCACAGCTTGAAGGTACAGTCCCCTCACGGTGGGGACGCCATGATGGCAGGAAAGTGAAGCAGCTGGTCACATTGCATCTGCAGCCAGGGAGCAGGGAGAGATGAACGATGAGAGATTTTATATATATATATATTACACTGATATTACACTGTAGCTGTCTTCAGACATACCAGGAAGACACCAGATCCCATTACAGATGGTTGTGAGCCACTATGTGGTTGCTGGGATTTGAACTCAGGACCTCTGGAAGAGCCAGCCACCAGTGCTCTTGACCGCTGAGCCATCTCTCCAGCCCCCTGTGCCATCCATTTTCAATGTGGGTCTTGCCACCTCAGCCTACTGTAGAAATCACTGAAAGGTTTGTGTCCTAGGAGGTTGACAAGATAAAGCAAGCACACCCATCTTGGAGATGCCTGCTCCAGAGAGCCGAGCCTCTCAGCCCCAGCAGAGGCCATCGCTCATACTCACAACCCTCCATTTCTCCCAGCCTGCAACTGCAGTGGGCACTCTGAGGAGTGTGTGTTTGACAGGGAGCTCTATCGGAGCACAGGCCATGGTGGGCACTGTCAGCACTGCCGTGACCATACAGCTGGGCCACACTGTGAGCACTGTGAGAAGAACTATTACAGATGGGACCTGAAGACACCATGCCAACCCTGTGACTGCCACCCAGCAGGTGAGTGGTCCCAGCTCCACCCTCCCTCATCTCCTACCCTCAGCTCCTCCCATCTCCACTGCCTGTATCCCTCCTCTTCAGGCTCCCTGAGTCTCCAGTGTGATGACTCTGGCACCTGTCCCTGCAAACCCACCGTGACGGGCTGGAAGTGTGATCGCTGCCTGCCTGGATTCCACTCACTCAGTGAGGGCGGCTGCAGGTGAGGATGTGCGGACTGGTAGTCTGTGTCAACCATGCTGTGTGTTTGTGCCAAGTCAGACACAGAAGGAGCCGGGTGGTGGTGGTGCACGCCTTTAATCCCAGCACTTGGGAGGCAGAGGCAGGCAGATTTCTGAGTTCAAGGCCATCTTGGTCTACAGTGAGTTCCAGGACAGCCAGGGCTATACAGAGAAACCCTGTCTTGAAAAAACAAAACAAACCCCAAAACAAACCAAAAACAAAAAAACAAACCACAGAAGGAACAGAGAATCCTAACTGCCCTCACGGTTACATCCTCACCTGACATAACTCCACCCTGTAGCTACTGGGCCCCACCAGCCTCATGAGAGATAAAGCTGCAGACACAGGAAGGACTAACCAGCTCACTGAGGTAGGGGTTGGGGGAGATCTGGGAGGCCCACTTGCTGAGAGAGACACAGAGCCCCAGGTTGAACCTGAGACCTGATGAGCAAAGGACAACCAAGGCTGAGGTGAGGGGCAGATGAGACTCAGGTCTGGAAGAAGAAGAGCCTAGTGCAAGGGCCCTTTGGAGGAGCTGAAGGGAGGCTGTGACCAGGGAGGCCAAGGTAGGTGTCTGTGTCAGAGGCTAGGTGAGGCTTTGACAGGAGCATGGCTGGCCCTGAAGAGGGAAGAAGGAGATGAGCAGATTTCAGAGCCCAAACGTGTGGTGACAGGCATCTGAGGAGGAGGACGAGATGGGGACTGATTCTCATGGCAGAGGGCCAGGGGGAAGCTGGGCAGGGAGCCAGGCATTATATTCATGTTTGGAGTGCGTGGTACCTACCTGGTCATGAGGAGAGGGACCAGCAATCTGCCACAGGCTGGATCTTAGAAGAGGGGCCAGACACATTTACTAGTAGTTCATGGTGGAATCCACAGTGACCAATACTGCAGATAAATTCAGAAGCACTTTGTGGATGTAGTCTTATAGAGCCTAGGCTGGCCTCAAAAATCACTACATAACCAAGAGTGACCTCCTTTGGGAGTTAAAGTGTGTACTGTCTTAGACAGTTTTATGTGGTGCTGAGGATTGAACTCCGGACTTCATGAATGCTAGACAAATTCTCTACCGTCCCCTAGAGGCACTGTTAAATGGGCTTGTGATGGCCAAGGAGACAGCTCGGTTGGTAGTGTTTGCCATGCAAGTATGAAGATGTGAGCTCAGACCCCCCGGGAACCAGGTAAAGAGCACAAAAGCCGGGTGTAGCAATGGGCATCTGGAACCCAGCACTGAGAGCTGGAAAGGTGACAAAGACAAGCAGGTTGCAAGAGCTTGCTGACCAACCAGTCTTGCCCAATTGGTGGGCTCCCATGTTCAGTGACAGACCCTAACTCAAAAAATAGGATTGAATACAAGAAGCAGGCAGTGGTGGCACATGCCTTTAATCCCAGCACTCAGGAGGCAGAGGCAAGTGGATCTCTGAGTTCAAGGCCAACCTGGTCTACAGAGCAATTTCAGGAAACCCAGGGCTACACAGAGAAAGTCTGTCTTGAAAAAACAAAACAAAACAAAACAAAAGTATATAAAAAAAGTGGAATACAAGAAATCTAACTTTAATCTATGACCTCCACACACACATGCACACTCCTTTGAACACATGCACACACTCCTGTGAACACATGCACACACACAGGAGAAATAAAATAACACCAGTGTCTCCACACATTTAAAAGGCCAGGGTTTAGGGTGGAGTAAGTTCCTGCCTATCCCAGCACAACAACAACAAAAAACAACCAATAAACCCCTGGACCTGCTGCTGGTTGCTTCCCAGGTCCTGGCCTCAGGGCCTCTGCACACCCTGTCCCTCCCTCCCTAGAGCCTGTCCCTTCTCCCAGCACTGTCTCCCCAGCCTGTGCCGCTCACTGTTTCCATGCTTTGGTCCTCAGTCCTTTGGCACTGTCCCCCTTTGAGATGCCCCCTGCTCTTCCCCTGGTCTCTCTCATTCTGCAAGGCCAAGCCCATCTCCCTAGAACTGCCTCACCACTGTCCATCTCCCTCACAGCATATGTCATATGCCTGCTTGCCAGTCTGCCTGCCTGTCTGTCCTAACTGGGCTCTGGGATCTGTGAGGACAGGTACCATGTCTTACCAGATGGGGTGTGAGAGATGGATGGATGGAGGAGTGAGTTGAATGGAAGGGCAGGTGGGAAGAGAAGTGAGTAGTTGGATGTATGGATGTACCAATGAAGGGGACAGGTGGGTGGATGCTAAGCAAGAGCATGGATGATGGATAGATAGATGCACCAATGGGGGACAAGTGGGTGTATACTAAGTAAGAGCATGAGTGATGGATGGATGGATGCACCAATGGGAGGGACGGACAGTGGGGCGGGGCATCGTTGCATGGGTAGATGGGGTACTTCCTGCTAAAATGGAACCAGCTAAAGTGAAGGCAGGTACAGTTTCTTGGACTATCCTACCCCTGTTTTTCTGAGGAACAGGGAAGGGCATGAAGAGTTCTTCAGAGAATGGGATTTCCCCACTATGGACTTTCCCAATGTTTTTTGTTTCTTTGGCAGACCCTGTACCTGCAGTATCGCCGGCAGCTTGGGCACCTGTGACCCCCGCAGTGGGAACTGTCCCTGCAAAGAGAATGTAGAAGGCAACCTGTGTGACAGGTGGGTGTGCTGAACTACATGGAGCTGCCAGCCATAAGGCACCAAAGCTGTGTGGTGAAGGGAGAGGCGGGGCAGGGTCCTCAGAGACTTAGGCAAGCCTGTCACCCCACGTTCTTGCCAAAACTTCGGGGCCCTGCTACCCAGGAAGCTACCTATGGTGGACTGAATATGCTTGGCCCAGGGAGTGTCACTATTAGGAGGTATGGCCTTGTTGGAGGAAGTGCGTCACTGAGGGGGTGGGTTTTGAGATCCTCCTCCTAACAGGGTGAAAGCCATTCTACTCCTGGCTTCCTTTGGATAAAGGGGTAGAACTCTCAGCTCCTCCTGTACCATGTCTGCCTGGATGCTACCATGCTCCCCCCTTGATGATACTGGACTGAACCTCTGAGCCTGTAAGCCAGCCCCAATTAAATGTTGTCCTTGTAAGAGTTGCCTTGGTCATGGTGTTTCTTCACAGCAGTAAAATACTATCCAGAGGCCCTGTGGGCACTGCTTATATTCTGACCCAACACCACTGAAGGTTTCCTAGCTGAGGAAATGCATCATTGCTTCAAGATCAGAATCCTGAAAAGAAAGCTCTAGAAAGATAGGAAGAGCTTATCTAATTCAGGCAGCACATACCTGATAAAATATTTCAGCTCCTTTGCCTCACGCCCATGGCAGACATTACTAATGGAGAACTGTCACAGCTCTCCTATCTCACACCAGTGGCAGACATCATTAATGGGACACAATCTTTTTTTTTTTTTTTTTTTTT
>NW_022196897.1:19799711-19834191 GCF_008632895.1 Mastomys coucha
GGTTTTGGTTTTTCAAGACAGGGTTTCTCTGTGTAGCCTTGGCTGTCCTGGAACTCACTCTGTAGACAAATGGAACACAATCTTAACCTCAGAACCTTCTCACTGCCTTGCTCCAAGAAGCCCCTACTAACTAAGCTAAGAGTTATCCCTGCCCTATGAGGAAGGGATATGGGAGCAGATCTGCAGGAAATCCCGAAACTGGAACAATTTGAATAACAAAATAAATAAAGACGTGATCACATTATAACCCTAAGAATGGGGCAGATATCCATAATGCCGGTAGAGGATCAGATAAATAAACAGATATGGACAGTGGAGCAAATCTCCCGTCAGAATTCTGAGTGATAAAGGAGGATGGAGTGGAAATCAGGTTAGACGTGGTAGCCGATTGCCCTGCCAACAGATGGAATGAACACTGGTGTTTGTGGGAAGCAGGCATTTTGTCCCCTCCAGATACAGCCCTGGAAATAGTTACTAATTGCAATGGTGGTTTTTCAAGAGTGTTGCAAGCGAGTTTTTTGCTACCTTCCCCTTCTGGGAGGTTTATTGTTTCCTGGGGTTTTGTGTTCTGTTTTAAGACAGGTTGTCACTGTGCAGCCCAGGCTGTCCCCATACTCAAGCGCTCTACCTGCCTCTGCCTCCTGAGTGCTGGGATTGTTTGCTTTGCTACCACTCCTAGCCCTCAGGTAGATCAGGCTAATTTTGAATTTGCTATGTAGGTGAAAATGACCTTAAGCCACTGGTCCTCCTGCCTTTACCTCCTGGTTGCTGCCATGCCTGGCCAATGCCCTATTTCTACTTCTATTTCTATTTCTATTCTATTTCTATTTCTATTTCTATTCCTATTAACTAAACTGTAGCAACTGATAGACCAAAATCGTGGTGGGCAGCACTGGAGCTGGAAGATGATTTAACCACAGCCAGTGTCACTTGGGAGGCTGAGACAGGAGGATTGTCATGAGTACAAGGCCAGGCCAATGTATAAAGTAAGACCTTGCCTCAAAAATAAACAAATACATGCATGCATACATACATACATACATACATACATACATACATACATACATACAAGAACAAACAGACAGACAAACAAGGGATCTGGAAGGATGGCTCAGCAGTTAAGGGCACTTGCTTCATATCCAGAGGACCCCAGTTGAGTTTCTATCTCCCACATGGTTGCTCACAACCATCTGAAACTCCAGTTCCAGAGGATTGGAGGCTGGACACTGCAGGCACCAGACATGCACACAGTACACAAACATGTATGCAAGTAAAACACTCATACATATAAAACTTTTTAATGTTAAAATTGTCTTTAAAAAAAAAAAAACAACAAACAAACAATAAGACCCAAAGCCTGTTGAGGTCAATACTTGGGAGGCAGAGGCAGGAAGATCTCTCTGAGTTCAAGGCCACAGTCTTGTCTACATAGAGGGTTCCAGACCAGCCAGGGTTACATAGTGAGACCCTGTTGAAAAAACATAGAGACAAAAACCACAGAAATGAAGTTGTCAAGAGCACAAGAGAGGAGAGGGAGATGTTTACAAATCAGAGGAGACAAGGGCGAGGCTAAATGCAGTGTCAAGTTCTGGAGCAGGGAAACACGTTAAAGAAACCTAGACCCAGCCTGGAGCTTGTTAACATTAGGAGGTGCTGATCTTGGCTTCCAGGCTGGATATCAGCAGCAGAGACGCAGAACAGGCAGGCATGGGGACTGTCCGTCGTGTCTGTGTAACTTGTGATTCTAAGAGAGAAATAAAAATAAAAATGTTTTCTTAAATTTCCCCAGGAGACCTAATTGTCTAGCTGGATCCTGGTCCTGCCCTGTCCTGGCTTGTCCACGTGACCCAGCCTGACTCTCTTACAGATGCCGCCCCGGGACTTTTAACTTGCAGCCCCACAACCCAGCCGGCTGCAGCAGCTGCTTCTGTTATGGCCACTCCAAGGTGTGCGCCCCCGCTGCCGGGTTCCAGGAACACCACATCCTCTCAGACTTCCGCCATGGTAATTGTGCATGAGGTCTGTCCTCCAGGGGTTGGTTCCTTGGCCCTGACTGGGAATCTCACTTTGGAAGTTGGGATGGGGACAGCAACAGCCCTTCCACTATACCCCCTTTGGAAAGATGCCTATGCCCCACAGCCTTGGTGTGTAGGGTGGGAAAGAGAGCCCTCTGGCACCTGCTGCTACCCCGGGGGAGCCCCAACCAGCACACCTTCAGCCTCCGGTTTATCATCAGGTGGCACTGGAAAGCTGGGTATTGCTGCAGGACTCCTGAGTCTTGTAGGAGAGCCTCCGTTTAACCCCTGGAGAGTTAGTTTCCTCAGTATATCTGAGTTCCAGCTTAGACTCTTGTCCTTCATTTATTAAGCACCTTCTGTATGCCAGGCACTGCTGCTCCACATTCTGGCAATCTCAGGATCCTGTTAGGCAGGTCTAAGGTCTACCATTCACAGTTTACAGACTAGATCCGGTCTATCTGAGACTGGTTCTGGCTACTATGATTGTGTCTTTGGAACAAGAGGGTGGGACTCCAAGCTCTGCCATCCATTAGAGTCCAGGTGCCCAGCAGTACTCCTTGGAACATTCCCCTACACCTGATAGTTTAAAGTCTTTCTTTGGACGGGTACTTGGGCATCAATCCAGGATGTCCAGATACAGAGGCAGTGGGCCCTCTGCTGGACACCACACAGAAAGCAGGACACCACGTGGCAGTGATTGACCTGAAACTAGGCAAAGGCTTGTTTTTTGAATCCTAAGACAATAAAGAGAGGGCTAGGGATGTAGCTCAGTGGATAGAGTTCTTGCCAACTTTGAACAAAGCTTGTCCAGGACGAGGAATCACAGTCATACCTCGGGAGACAGGGCCATATATAATTCTTCTTGGCCTCAAACTCCCTCCGACTTTAGAGCCCTATCGGAACTTGTCACTGCATGCCAACATTCAGGTCTCTCACTATTGGGGTGAATATTCTGTGTTTGATGTTTAGGAGCTGGTGGCTGGCAGGCCAGAAGCACAGGGGAGTCCGAGCATCCTCTGCAATGGAGCCGGAGTGGGATCCTCCTGCGAGGAGGGGAGGAACTCTCAGCCCCAGGTAGGTAACAGTCCCTACTGGTCACGCCACTCAGGTCCCTGCCTGCTGCTAATCCTACAGTTCTTCAGAATAGGTGAATTCTAAAAGACAGAGGTTTGTTTCAGCTCGCAGTTCCTGTTCAAAGTCAAGGTGGATATCTTGTGGTAGCCTTCTAGCCAACAATCCTGAGGTGGCACAATGCGTAAAGTCCCCCACCGAGCTTCAACCATGGGGATGCCACCCTAGCCATTTCACTTCATCCTAATGGGTCTCCAAGACACCCCGCCCTAACACCTCAGCCAGACCGAATTCCCACCTCCTAGTTCTTTACTAGAGGGACTCCATTTCAGCACAAGTTTAGGGGTGCCAGGCAAACAGGTGCTGGCATGCCACCATGGATTTGGTGGCTAAGATCACATACATTTATTCTCTTTGTGTTTTGGAAACTGGAAGCACGGACTGGGTGTCACATCACAGGGCTGTGTCTCCCCTCCAGGGTTCACACCCTCCCCCACCTTCAGAGAGGCTGTCTTTCTTATGATCACAACTGACCCCTACCTCTTCTTCCTTGGAGATCCCCTGGACCTTACTGGATAATCCAATAGACCTCCCCTACTCCGTGGCCAGTGGACACCCCCCCCCCCAATCCATCTGCAGCTTAATCCTTCTTGACCTCGTCAAATCACCTCTGGTTAGACCCCAGGGATTATGCTTGAGGATACCTCCGGATATTATGATTTTTCAGTCAGACCACAGAATATGTGAAACCATCAAAACACCGTGTGTGTGTGTGTGTGTGTGTGTGTGTGTGTGTGTGTGTGTGTGTGATATGCATGTTTGCGTGGGAGTGGGCACAATTGTGTGTATGGGCGTAAGTGCATGCAGAGGCCAGAAGTTGATGTCAGAAATCTCCTCCTGCTGGGCAGTGGTGGCCCACGCCTTCAATCCTAGCACTTGGGAGGCACAGAGGCAGGCAGATTTCTGAGTTCGGGGCCAGTCTGGTCTACCGAGTGAGTTCCAGGACAGCCAGGGCTGCACAGAGAAACCCTGTCTCAATAAACAAACAAAAAAGAAAGAAAGAAAAAAAGAAAGAAAGAAAGAAAGAAAGAAAGAAAGAAAGGAGGAAAGAAAGAAAGAAGGAAAGAAAGAGAAAGAAAGAAGTCATCCTCCATCTCTCTTCCACTTTGCTCAGTGAGTCGAGTGCCGCAGCCAAACTCAGAGCTCCCTGATAGGCCAGTCCCCTACTAGCCAGCTTGTTCTAGAGAGCTCTTCTCCACTTCCTTAGGCTGGAATCACAGCCGGCCACCATGCCCATGCAGCATGGGTTCTGTCACTCTGTGTCAAGCACTGTAAGCACTGACCATTTCCCCAGCCCTGGTCTTGGATTCTCTACCCACTGTAGGTGAACTCCAGGTGCTTGGATGGTTTATTGTTGCCATCTATACAGATGTGTCTTAGTCAGGGTTTCTATTCCTGTACAAACATCATGACCAAGAAGCAAGTTGAGGAGGAAAGAGTTTATTCAGCTTACTTCCACATTGCTGTTGGTTACCAGAGGAAGTCAGGACTGGAACTCAAGCAGGTCAGGTCCTGAGGACCCCAGCCTCTTGGCACCACCTGTCCCTAATCAGGAGCTGATGTAGAGGCCATGGAGGGATGTTCCTTACTGGCTTGCTTCCCCTGGCTTGCTCAGCCTGCTCTCTTATAGAACCCAGGACTATCAGCCCAGGGATGGCACCACCCACAAGGGGCCCTACCCCCTTGATCACTAATTGAGAAAATGCCCCACAGCTGGGTCTCATGGAGGCACTTCCCCAACTAAAGCTCCCTTCTCTGTAATAACTCCATCCTGTGTCAAGTTGACACTCAAAACCAGCCAGTACAAGATGCTAGGGGCTGGTGGGATGACTCAGCTGTTAAGTACTCTGGTTGCTCTTCCAGAGGTCTGAGTTCAGGTCCCAGCAACCACATGGTGGCTCATGACCATCTATAAAGGATCTGATGCCCTCTTCTGGCATGTAGGTGTACATGCAGACAGAGCATTCCTATCTTTAAATGATAGATAGATAGATAGATAGATAGATAGATAGATAGATAGATAGATAGATAGATAGATAATAAACAAAAATACAGATGCTAGAATCAAGATAAGCATATGAAGATATCGAAGTTCTTCTCTTTTATCTTCAGAGACGTTCCTAGGAGACCAGAGACTCAGCTATGGACAGCCAGTCATACTGACCCTCCAAGTACACTCTGGGGGCTCCCCACCTCCTATGCAGCTGAGACTGGAGGGGGCAGGTTTGGCACTGGCTCTGAGGCCCTCCAGTTTATCCAGCCCTCAGGACACCAGGCAGCCAGGACAAGTTCAGCTCCAGTTCCTGTAAGTGATCTCCAGGTCCTGAGAGGTGGGAGTGGGGTGGTAGGCAGAGTGGCCTCTGAGGGCTAGGCACACTGAGAGGCTCCTGAGGACCCCAGCCTCTTGGCACCACCTGTCCCTACATCAGGCTGTCCCACTGACTTTCTGTTCTTTACAGCCTGCAGGAGACTTCGGAGGAGGCAGAGCCCCAGCTGCCCGCCTTCCACTTCCAGCGCCTGCTTTCCAATCTGACCTCTCTGAGCATCTGGACCAGTGGCCAAGGCCTGGGCCATTCTGGTAGTATGACAATTCACCCCCTTAGAACATGGGTCCTGGCCCTACATGGTCTGTGGAGTTCCCCCAGCACGGACTCTGAGATTGAGGAACCAGGACACTTGCACAAGGCAGCAGAGGTGTGTCTGAGGACAGAGGCAGGGGTTGGACTGCAGGGAGCAGGAAGTCCTGGGAAAGAACAGCTCTAGGAAGCAGGTACACATCCTTGACAGAATCCTGCTCCACCCATTCCTCCGCCACATCTTTCTGTGAGCACTGCTCACCCTGCTGGCCAATACTGGCATTACACCTCAGCCACTTTGTGGTCTGATACGGATTCTAAATTCACCCAACTGTTTCAGGTAAGAGCACTGACTGCTCTTCCAAAGGTCCTGAGTTCAAATCCCAGCAACCACATGGTGGCTCACAACCATCCTTAATGAGATCTGACCCCCTCTTCTGGAGAGTCTGAAGACAGCTACAGTGTAATTACATATAGTAAATAAATCCTTAAAAAAAAAAAAAAAGACAGAGTCTCGCTGGACTTAAACTCCTGATCTTCCTACCTCTGACTCCCAGGTGCTGGGTTTATAGGTGCCGCACTGGGTAGCCTGGCCTGTCTGGGTTTGTAGGTGCTGCACTGCGTAGCCCTGTCCTGTCTGGAACTTGCTTAGGTTTGAAATTTAAAGAGGATTACCTCATATGCCACCAAGCCAGGCAAATTTTTAAAACATAACAATATTTATTTACTTGTATATATGTATATTTATGGGCACACATTCCTATGTGTGCCACATGTGTGGAGGTCAGATGACAACTTGTGGAATCCCAAGAATTGAACTCAAGCCATCAGGCTTGGCAGCTTGGGCTCTTAACCCGCTGAGCCATCCCGTGGCTCCAAGCATACATATCTTGCAATCTTGTCTTTGTCTACACACTTTATGCATGCTAAGTACACATTCTAACACTGACTTCACCACCGTCCCTTATCTATTTCTTGGTCTAAAAAATCATACATTTCCTTCACCCTTGATTTTTTGACTATTGATTTTAAAATTGCTCTTGAAGCCTGGCGTAGCAGTAGTTTATGCCTGTAATCCCACCACTTAAGAGGTCAAGGCAGAGGATTGCAAACCTGAAGACTGCACAGGCTATGTAGAAAAGACCCTGTCTCAAACAAACAAACAAACAAACAAACAAACAAAACAGTTGACTCAAAAGCTGCCTTTGTATGCATGGGCTTCTTTTGTAGGTTCTCAGGAAGTATTGGCTGGACATATATGTAGGTCTCCCCTTTGCTTCTCATTCTGTAGGCCAAGTGCTCTTGTGTGAAGTTCGGCTCACATCAGCCCGGCCCCAGCGTGGTCTTGCCCCACTAGCCTCATGGGTGGAGACCTGCCTATGTCCCCAGGGATACACAGGCCAGTTCTGTGAACTCTGTGCTCTGGGATACAAAAGAGAAATACCTCATGGGGGTCCCTATACCAACTGCATCCCCTGCACCTGCAACCAGCATGGCACCTGTGACCCCAACACAGGTAAGTCCCCAGAATCCCATTCCAAGGCTCCTTGGGCTATGGGGACACAGTGGGATGAGGACTGGGCCTCACAGATGGTCTTTGGGAGACACTGGCACTGGTCTGTCTTGCCCTGTTCCCTGGGGCTTCTCCAATGATAACCAAAGGCCTGACTGGAACCTAGGGACCAGGGATTGTGTGCACCTGAGCGGGCCTTCAGGGAGTCGTACAGATGACAGCAGTTCATAGGTATCCACCCGCCTAGAGCCACAAGCCAAGTAGCCTCACTACTTCGTGGCTGTGGCCTTGGCCAAGTCACTTCTTTCCCTGAATGTCCCCATCTATACAGTACAGACAGCAATAGTATATACACAGCCCAGGCCATGGAGACAAAGTGTGTGAAGGTCAGGAATTATCTAGACATTTAAAAAACAGAACCTTCTTTGCACTGAAGTTCAGGGGCAGCTGATCAGGTGGCGTGGGCTCTTTTCCTAGGAGAGACAGCTAGGTGAAGTAATGAAATGTTATTATCCCCTCCCTCCTTGGTGGCCTAGTCTTGATTCCTGTAGACATGCAAGTGATATGTCCTCCAGTATTGTCCCATTTCCAAGACAGGAATCTGAGGTGTGGGGTGACCTCCTGACCTGTAAGTGACATAGCCGTACCCCCCACCAGCTGGGGACTGGGGGGGGGGGGTGTTGTCATTCAATAGAGCTACTTCTCACACCTATAGAGACACAAAAACCTCACCAGAGGTCATGTGGCCAGGAGGTGCTAGGGGACAGACACAGGCTTTTCTTCACCCCGCTGTCTCCCCAATTGAGCCCAGATGAAGCCTCACAATCCTTTCCTGGATAATGGTTCCTGCAGCTCCTATTGAGGAAACAGAGTCTCCTTATGAGATGGGACTGATTTTTCACCTCCCACGGAGCCCTTGACTTAGCCACAACTTCCCATTCCATATAAGTAAGCCTTCATCTATAAAATGGGTCAAGCAGCTGGTCTAAGGTGGCGCACGCCTTTAATCCCAGCACTTGGGAGGCAGAGGCAGGCAAATTTCTGAGTTTGAGGCCAGCCTGGTCTATAGAGTGAGTTCCAGGACAGCCAGGGCTACACAGAGAAACCCTGTCTCGAAAAAAACAAAACAAAACAAAACAAAAAAGAATCAAGCCTGAGGGTGTGAGCTGAGACAAGAGTGCTCCCTGGCTCCGCTTACCTAGGGAATGAAGTTCCCTTCCATTCTCCTCATGGCTGTGGCCTCCTGTAGGGCCGCTCTTGGGTCCCCATGGTGAGTCATGAAGCTAGGCTCTGAGCAGACGCCAAGGGTTGCTGGACTGGAGAAGGGGGGTCTGTGATGTTCTCCATCTTCCAGTACCAGGAGGCAGAACAGAGCTTCCATACCAATAGCCTGTATGTACAGAGTGAGCCCCCACAAGGCCGGAAGCCTGACCCGGGATTTCCCTTTAGATGGGTCACTCAAGGTGAAGAGGACGTGGGAGCAGGGGGAGGAAACAGTGTCACTGTGACTTTGTGCCTTCCATCAGTCGAGAGAGTTGTGAGATAGGAATAGTGAACAGTGTCCAAGCGTCACCCTCCTCTCCCTCCTTCCCCACATCTCTGCCACTCCATCCTACTCCTGCAGGCATATTTGTGTTGTGACCTGTGTTACCATCCACCCCAGCCTCCAAGACAGGGATCTGAGGTGCAAGGTGGCCACACGGCCAGTAGGTGGCAGAGCCACACCTCCTACCCACTGAGGGGCAGGCTAGATGGTTTTCCCAGCTCACACATAGAAACCTTAAGTGGTGGACATGACCCAGGCAGTCTGGCTCAGCTGGACGATTTACCCCAAGCCCCTGTCTCTCTAGCCTACCAGGGTGTGTCCCACGGCTCCTCCACCAGGATACTCACTGTCTAGGATAGTAACTCTTAATCTGTAAGTCACAATCTCTTGGCAAACCTCTATCTCCAAAAATCTTTACATTACAATTCCTAACAGTACTGGCAAAATCACAGCTGTAAAGTAGCAATGGAAATAACTTTATGGTTGGGGGTCACCACATCATGAGTATTAAAGAGTCGCAGCATTAGAAAGGTTGAGAACCACAGTTCTGGGGGCTTCTGGGCTGAGATAGTGAACAAATGTCTTTCTCCTCAGGGATCTGCTTATGTGGCCACCACACTGAGGGTCCATCCTGTGAGCGTTGCATGCCAGGTTTCTACGGTAATGCCTTCTCAGGCCACACTGATGATTGCCAGCCCTGTCCGTGCCCTGGCCAATCAGCCTGCACAACCATCCCAGAGAGTGGAGACGTGGTGTGCACACACTGCCCCGCTGGTCAGAGAGGTGAGTGGCTTGTGCTCTATTCTCCAGAAAGACCAAGCCTGAGCCCTGATCCTGCCCTGGCTCTAGCGGAGGTTAGGGTATGACAGGCCAGAAAGAGCCAGGCCTGAGGGGAGGGGTGGCAAGCATGACTTCTGGGGATAGAGTCTCCTTGTCAAAGCCCCAGTATGCTGAGAGTTACTGCAGACCTGGGCCTTGGCCATATATAATGGAACCTTGGAAGGTGGATATATGGGCTTTTAGAGTTGTTTCATGGCTTGGGATGAAGCCAAGGGGTCTGGAATCTTCACTACAAAGGTGGAAAACCTCAATGCAAAGGTTTGCGTGTTTCAAAGGAAGGCTTGGGAAGTGATGCTGAAGAAACCGGGTGACCTGAGTCTGAGACTCAGAGCACAGCACACGCCTATCCTCTCAGCACTGGGGAGGTAGAGGCAGGGGGATCCTAGGGGCTTGCTAGCTAGCCAGTCCAGGAGGAGCAATGGGGCTCAGGGATCCTGTCTCAAAACACAAGGTAGAGATTGTTTGAGGATGATACCCAACACTAATCTCTGGCCTTTATGCACATACAAATGTGTACACCCACACACATGCACACACATTCGCCTGTACACACACAAACACGTGCATGCACATACATACACTCACACACACACACACATACACACACCTAGAGCTTTCAGCTTTCAGGTTTTTTGTGAATATCTGTCAGATAACTCAAAGCAAACAGCCCTCTCCTCCCAGGATCCATCCTCCCTTGCTCCCACTCCCTGCTGCAGGACCTCCCCCTCCACCACTTTCTTCAGAGGTGCATTTAACAGCATTTGAGACTTCTGCAATGCCCCACAAAATCACACACTTAAAGTGGACAATTAAACAGCTATCGGTATATTATATCATTAATTCTTTATCACAATAAAACCCATATCATAAAACTGTCCTCCTTGGCCATCATTTTAAGCGTGTGATTCATTAGCCTAAGGGGCCCTGGCATCATGGGCTGCTCTCTGCCACCATCCTCCACATTGAGCCCTGTGCCCGCTAAGCTGTCCTTTAAGCTTCCAGTCCCTCACCCACTCCTCACTACTTGACCAAGTCTCTGAATTTGTCTCCTCTATGTAGAAGCAAGTATTGTCCTTCTGTGCCACTTGTGTATTATGTGGGATTAGTGTCTACATTGAGTGGTCTTGTGGCATATCCTGCTCCCTGGGGGTTAGACTGCACCCACTGGCATCAGGCACCCCTCCATTTCTTACCTACCCCCATTTTCTGACCCCCACTAAACCCAGCCAGTGAGAGTGAACAGTGAGAGATGCTTGTATGATGGGTGAGGCATTCCTAAGAGAAGACATCACAGGAGCAGTTGCTGCTGCTAGAGGGAACCACCCCCAGAGGGAGGGCTGGAGTGGCTTACAGATCAAGGATTTCTGCTAGCTTCTTTACCCACATTATCCCCCGGGGCTTTGAGAGAAAGTAGCTTTGCAGCTTCCATAGACATCTGAGTTGAGCCTGACCAAAGCCCAAGTGATGCTGAGGAAGATGCTGGTGAAGATGCAAAGAATGAAGGTGGACCCTGTGGTACCCAATACTGCTGAGTGCTCAGCAGTCGGTGCTCTGCACAGGTAACCTCATTGAGGCCTCTTGGCAGTGCTTTGGAGCAGCAGCTACAAGGCTCTCCTCACAATAGAGGCAAAGACCCTGGAATTAGGAAGGCATGTGGCCCAGGACCACACTGCCAGTGGACAGTGCTCTAGTACCTGACTGTAGGCCAGCTTGAGCCAGAGACCCCACATAGCCTAGTCTGGAGGCTTAGCCGTGTGATAGCTATACAGAATGCTTGGGAGTGCAGCTGGCCAGTGCTCCAAACCTGCCCCTCCCATACACAGGACGACGATGCGAGAGCTGTGAAGATGGCTTTTTTGGGGATCCTCTAGGACTCTCTGGAGCTCCCCAGCCCTGCCGCCGGTGCCAGTGCAGCGGGAACGTGGATCTCAATGCTGTGGGCAACTGTGATCCTCATTCTGGCCACTGCTTGCGCTGTCTGTACAACACAACAGGGACCCACTGTGAGCACTGTCAGGAGGGTTTCTATGGGAGTGCCTTGGCCACAAGGCCTGTGGACAAGTGTGCTCGTGAGTACCCCAAATCCCAGACCCCTGGGGTAAGGCATGGGAATCACTGTCATCAACCCTCATTCGGGACCCAAACAGGATAGCTGAGAAAGCTACCAAACCAGCTGGCCCCTCTGCTTGGCTGGGCAGCCTTAGGCAGGTCTCTTGCCTTCTCTGTTCTCTAAAAAGCACTGGGATTTGTTCTTCCCCAAGGCCCCTTCAGTCCTGATATCTCATAAGCTCTCATTCCACACTTTCACCCTACATTAATAATTCAGAACTTTTCTCATATCCATAGTTAGCACATGAGGCTGATGCAGGGGGAATTAAGGTCAAGATTTTCTCACATCTGACCCCCTCTACCTGCCTGGGTTGCCTGCCACAGGGCCACAGCCTGCATCTGCCCAAATCAGGCCTCTGGAAGTCCTGCAACAGCAGCTCAGCTTTCACACTGATCAGATGCCCTCGGAACCATTTTTCACATGGCATCACCCACACTGTCCTGCAGTGTGGACCTGCCTCCCAGACAACCCACTCTTGGCATCAAAAAGGATGCTACGCTATGGTTTCTGGGAGAGCAGAAGTATGGCTCCAGAGACATCTGCCAGGCTCTGCCTTTGATCAGGAACCACAGCTCTGGCCTTGTCTCCAGCCCGCAGCTTGAGGCAGGCTTGGGAGAGCATCCCTACCCCCACTTTCCTGTGCTGGCTCGCCAAAGACATAGCAAATGGGTTGAGCCTTTCCCAAGAGGGTCTCAGGAACCTGGCCTGAGTTACTGTCGTCTCTGGGGCTCCCTTGGCTTCCCAGATCCTGCCTATACCCCTAGAGTTTAAGTAGATGATTCTAACACCCTTTTCCTGCAACTCCCAGCCTGCAGCTGTGACCTGAGGGGCTCAGTCAATGAGAAGACCTGCAACCCAGTGACTGGCCAGTGTGCCTGCCTGCCTTATGTCACGAGGAGGGACTGCAGCCGCTGCAGCCCTGGCTTCTATGACCTCCAGTCTGGGAGGGGCTGCCTGAGGTAGGGGGTGAGGCTGTGAGTGCCCTGGGTGTCTTGCTAGGGGGAAGAGGGCACCATGGAGCCTCAGGGACAGGACTGATCTGGAATGTGTCATCTCAGGTCTATTTCCAGATACTCTGTGCCCTTCACCAAAGGGTACAAAAGCTCAGTCTCTTGGTATCAGACCCATGGCTCTGCCAGCCCAGGAGGCAGGCCAAGAACTGCCCAAGAGCTGGCCAGGTGGGCAGGTGGCTGGCTTGCTCTGATTCTCATCTCAGTAACACCTATCACTGGGTGACTTTTTGACCACAGCAGCACCTGAGACGGATGCCTCAGCTTCAAAGGAAGGCTCCAGGGAAGAGACTGAGGGAAGTCTTCCTTATGTAGCTCCTTGGAGCCTTCAGTGTGTGTGATTTCAGAGACTTACCAGATCTGTAGATCTGTGCCCATGGCGGTTTTTTTTTTTTTTTTTTTTTTTGGTTTTTCCGATACAGGATTTCTCTGTGTAGCCCTGGCTGTCCTGGAACTCACTCTGTAGACCAGGCTGGCCTCGAACTCAGAAATCCGCCTGCCTCTGCCTCCCAAGTGCTTGGATTATGGGCATGCGCCACCACTGCCCGGCGCCCATGGCAGTTTTTATTGGTTTCTTTTCTTCTGTGTCCTTGAGCACCTCTACAGCTATTCAAGGCTATTAAGGGGTAGCCTGATCAACTCTCATTCTGGCTTCGTGTCACAGCTGCAAATGTCACCCACTCGGCTCCTTAGAGAACAAGTGCCACCCCAAAACTGGCCAGTGCCCCTGCAAACCCGGTGTCACCGGCCAAGCCTGTGACAGATGCCAGCTGGGTTTCTTTGGCTTCTCCATCAAGGGCTGCCGAGGTGAGCAAGCTGGGTCCTGGTGGACTGTGGGAGGGCAGGGCCAAGGTCTCTTGCTGGGGATGACCCACAAGAAGCAGGTATGATGGGGAAGATGGCAAGCAGATGTTGGGCCTTGAGAACTTGGGGTGCAGGAGTGTGAGGAACGGGGGGTCCTAGTGGCACCTCTAATGTGGCCGCTGAATCCTGTGTGTCTGCAGACAGCAGGTCACATGTGAGCCACAGTTTCTTTGTACAACCACTGTTTTGTCAGTTCTGGGTCCCTGGGACATTGCATTAAATGAGATTGAAGGGTAGGTTGCCAGCTCTAACCTGATTGGTCTTTGTCGTGGAGCCCAAGAGTCTGCATTTGAGGATACTCAGGGGTTGTGGGAATTCAGATTCAGGGATGGGAGATGAGTAGGGGACCACCATCAGGTCCCCATCACTGGCTGTTCTCCTCCAGACTGTAGGTGCTCCCCACTGGGTGCTGCCTCACCCCAGTGTCATGAGAACAGCACCTGTGTGTGCCGGCCAGGCTTCGTGGGCTATAAATGTGACCGCTGCCAGGACAATTTCTTCCTCGCGGATGATGACACAGGCTGCCAAGAGTGTCCCACCTGCTATGCCCTAGTGAAGGAGGAGGTGAGCTGCCACACCCTGACCTGCCCACCTTCAGATCGATTTCACATCTCCAGGGAACACCAGCTTCATGCTGTGGCCCAGAAGCTGCCTGGTCACCCACAGACCTCAAGCCTGTGTTGCCACTGGCCTCCTTCTCCTGAGTTCACCCAGCCTCCTCATTCCAATCCACCTAGCCCTCATTTGGTCCCTCTGTCCCGGATAAACCAGAGGTGGCTCTTGTCATATCTCTTCCTAGCCTCCCAGAGCCAAGGTCATACTTGTCCAGCTCAGTGGGGATGGGATGACAGGCCATCCTGAGAGATGCCCCATCCCCATTAGTTGTGTTGTCCAAACAGAGAGCAACTTTGGAAGACTTAATATCCAACTCCAGAATAACTAGTTGAAGCCTTCAAGCCTCCCAGGCCCAGTGTGGCTCAAAGAACATATGGTGATATAGAAGAAAATGGCCCATCCTGAGCTCTAGCTGAAAGCCCATGGGGCAAACAGGCCAGGGCCCTTTGCCCAGCCATTTCTATTTCTGCAGGACAGCATGCATTTTGCACCACTGGGTAAACTAAACTACCACGTGGCCTCCCCTGCCTAGAACAGTTTTTTTCTTCCACATGAGTTCACAACACACAGAAAGTCTAGGGTCTGTCTTAGAACCAGAGGGTTTGGATCTGAGGGCAAAGCTTGGGACCTGCCCCTCTGCTTAGTGTGATTGCAAAGGGCATTGAGCCATAGCAGGCACCCACATCACAGCTGGCTCCTGCTACACACAGCAGAAATGCAGCTGCTGTGTGCATGGGTAAAAGCATGGGCTCAACCCAGCACACACTGGCAGCATGCAATGGCACCTGCACTGTGTGCCGAGCCCTAGAAACAGAGTGAACAGGAGAGACAAAACTATGTGTCGGGGAACTTTGCATGCAAGTTTAGGAACCTGAGTCTGGACCCAGAAGCCATGAAAAGGGGGGCCACCATGGCACCCAGAGGCTAGGGAGGCAAAGACAAGCAGATCTCCTTGGCTTGCTGGCGGGTCAGCAGAGATCACTTGATGAGCTCTAGGCCAGTGAAGGATTCTGTTTAAAAACAAAAACAAAACAAGCATAACCCAACAAGATTGGTGTTATCTAAACAGGAACATTTCTCAATGTTGACCTCTGACCTCCATACACATATGTGTGTGCACATGCACCTGCCCATGCAAACATGTACACACATGCACATATAAAATCACATATGCGGGCTGGAGAAATGGCTCAGCAGTTAAAAGCACTGACTGCTCTTCTGTAGGTCCTGAGTTCAAATCCCAGCAACCACATGATGGCTCACAACCATCTGTAATGAGATCTTACGCCCTCTTCTGATGTGTCTGATGAAGACATCTACAATGTACTTAGATATAACAATAAATAAATCTTTGGGCCAGAGTGAGTCCTGAGTTCAATTCCCAGCAACCACATGATGGCTCACAACCATCTGTACAGCTACAGTGTAATCATATACATTAAATAAATCTTTTAAAAAAATAAAAAATAAAGGCACATATGCATACATGCAGTCATGCACACACATCTTCATGGGACTCCTTTTTACTCCCTCTGTCCCTCCCTCAGTTGGGCAGGGGTATGGCTGGCAAGGTGTCAGCAGGTGCTAGGCTGTGAGAGGGGAAGTAGATGGTGACATTGGCAAGTAGGTCCTTGGGGCTGGTGAGCCCTTAGCACTGAGGTGCGTCCAGGATTGGAAGAGGAGGACCCAAGGAAAGGATGAACCAGGCCAAAGCCAAGAGCAATACACAGCACCTAGAGATCCTCGTCTCATACTGCCTTCCTTCCCGACCGCTCCCTGCAGGCAGCCAAGCTGAAGGCCAGGCTGATGCTGATGGAGGGGTGGCTTCAGGGATCCGACTGTGGCAGCCCCTGGGGACCACTGGAGATTCTGCAGGGAGAAGCCCCGCGGGGGGATGTCTACCAAGGTCACCACCTATTTCAAGGTACAGGGATGGCACTAGGAGGTAAGGGGGCTGGTAGAGCCTGGGCTGATCGAATACTTCGTGGGCTCTCAGGATAGTCGTGACACCCCACAGGCCTCTCCTCCCATGTCCCTAGCCCATCTGCAACGATATTAACATGGGTCTCTGCCCCCTGCCTTCTGCCCTGCACTGACTATAAGCTAAGGGAAGCCTGGTCTAGCTTCATGCATGTAACCATTTAGCCACACACTTTGCGTGCCTGGGGCGCTGTTCCAGGTGCTGAACAGGTGGAGCCCTCTGGGGTTTTCGTTCTCGGCCTGTTGGCTTGCTGCCCTGTCTCCAGCCAGTGCTTGGCACATTTCAAAAGAACTAGTAACTAAGAAAAGCAGCCCTGTCATTAGGCCAGGTGGAATGTGGCCTTGGGATACAGAAAATTTGCAGAATGTTGAAACTGAGCTGATCACGTTGTACAGCTGCCTTTTTCAAGTAGCTGTGCTTCAGCAGCTGGCAGGTGAGCAGGGTGAAGCATCCAATGAGAGGGCAGTTGGATGGCCCCACGGGAGCCTCAGTGAGAGTCACAGCACTGACTTGAGTTGGAGCTCAACTGCCATCTCAGATTCTGGAGATGCCCATTGTGGTTCCAATGGGCCTCCAAGTCCCGCTTTGGCTTCCCAGAGCCTCAACCTTTACAACTAGGCAGAAACTGGGCAGGTTTCTCCTTTGGTGTACTGGAAGCAGGGGGCAGAGTGGCTCTGGGGATCCAGCTGTGCCCAGGCGGGTGGAAGATGGAAGCTTGAGTGAGGAGACTTTTCTGTGGAATCTCAATCAGTGATCACTGACTGGGTTGCTGGCTTCCCACAGAGGTCCGAGGGAGCTTCCTGGAGCGGATGGTGGGCCTGGAGGATTCTGTGAAGGCCACTTGGGAGCAGTTGCAGGTGCTGAGGGGGAGCACACACTGTGCCCAGGCTGGAGCTCAGAAGACCTGCCTCCAGCTGGCAGAGCTGGAGGAGACATTGCGGTCCTCAGAGGAGGAGGTCCTGCGTGCAGCCTCAGCTCTCTCATTTCTGGTACCATGGTCCTCCAACCCTGCTTCCCCTGAAGCCCGTGTAGGAGTCTTTGCCCCCAGCTCTGCCCTTAACCAATTACCCGTGGTGTGGTGTACTCTTTACAGGATGTTTAATGTCACCTGCAAACTGGCTCATACTGGGTCTCTTACTGATGGAGAAAGGCACTGTTTGCAACGAGCAAATTTGTGTTGAGCAGACAGTGGATACACACAGTGGTGGGCTGGGTCACTGCACTCTCCATGTGCAGGTGTCATGGTTAACCTTGTGCATTTGTACAACATTGACGCCATTCTATTCTGCCCAGTCAGCTAGTCGGCTATAACCCTTGACCTTTCCAAGGACAAGCCTCAGTTCTTCTCTCTGTTCCTTAAGGCAAATATTCAGGAAGGATCCAGCGCACCCACCAATTGGAGTCACCTGGCATCAGAGGCCCAGATCCTCACCAGAAGGTGAGGCCTGGAGCTCTAGGATATGGGGGACTGTGCTCATGCCTGTACTGTTGACAGAGGGGGTAGGGCAATCCTTCTTGGACAGACTCCAGTGTCAGGGTTAACTTCTAGGAGCTAGGACCAGATGAGCCCAAGGGCTTCTCAGTGGGGAGTAGATGTTACCATCACAGGAAGGGGCTGGGTGGGGTAGGGATGGAAGTGTAGACATGCTGGGGAAGAGCTTGCTCAATGGATCACATCTTGGCATCTGGTGGCTTAAAAAAACACGTTTTAGCCAGGCAGTAGTGGCGCACGCCTTTAACCCCAGCACTTGAGAGGCAGAGGCAGGCAGATTTCTGAGTTCAAGGCCAGCCTGGTCTACAGAGTGAGTTCCAGGACAGCCAGGGTTACACAGAGAAACCCTGTCTCAAAAAAACCAAAAAAAAAAAAAAAAAAAAAAAAAAAAAAAAAAAAAAAAAAAAAAAAAAAAAAAAAAAAAAAACCAACAAAACAAACAAAAAAAAAACACATGTTTTTAAGATGTAATTCACAGGGCCTGGGACTGGAGAAATAGCTCAGTCAGTCAATTTGCTTATTACACAGGTATGAGGACCTGAGGTCAATCCCCAAAGGCTAAATAAAAATCCAGCTGTGGTGGCACTGGCTTGTAACTTCAGCAGTAAGGATGCAGAGATACTGGATGCAGGATGCAACATAAGGATGTGATCCTGGGAGCACACTAGTCAACCAGTCCAGCCTAGGTCCCAGTGAGAGACCCTGTCTTAAGAACCAAGGTGGGAGGGCTGCAGAGATGGCTCAGTAGTTAAGAGCACTCACTTAGTGCTCTTCCAGAGGACCTGGTTTCAATTCCCAGCACCTACATGGCAGCTCACAACTGTCTGTAACCCTAGTTCTAGGGGAATCTGACACCCTCACACAGACATATGTGTAGGCAAGACAATAATGCACATAAGATAAAAAGAAAGTAAAAAAAAAAGAAGGAGAGAAAGAGAGAGAGGGAAAGAAAGAAAGAAAAGTAGGTAGGTAAAAGGCTATGGTGGCACACGCCTTTAATCTCAGCACTTGGGAGGTAAAAGCAGGCAGATTTCTGAGTTTGAGGCCAGCCTGATCTATAAAGCAAGTTCCAGGACAGCCTCGACTACACAAAGAAACCCTGCCTCAAAACACAATTAATAATAATAATAGTAGTAATAATAATTAATAATAATAGTAATAATAATATCTTAAAACAAGGTGGACATATCGTGAGGAGCTACACCTGAGGTTGACCTCTAGCACACACACCCAAGGTGGGAAGATGATTCTTTTTTTTTTTTTCAAGATTTATTTATTTATGTATACAAGTGCACTGTAGCTGTCTTTACACACACCAGAAGAGGGCATCGGATTCCATTACAGGTGATTGTGAGCCACCACGTGGTTTCTGGGAATTGAACTCAGGACCTCTGGAAGAGCAGTCAGTGCTCTTACCGGCTGAGCCCTCTCTCCCACCCCAGGATTCTTTTTTGTTTGTTTGTTTTGTTTTGTTTTGTTTTTGAGGCAGGGTTTTTTTGCATAGCCCTTGCTGTCCTGGAACTCACTCTGTAGACAAGGCTAGCCTTGAACTCAGAAATCCGCCTGCCTCTGCCTCCCAAGTGCTGGGATTAAAGGCATGCACTACCACTGCCCGGCAGGAAGATGATTCTTGTATACACACACACACACACACACACACAATAAGGAGATAATTCTTATACTTTGTAGTTCAGTATCTCATATTGGAAGAGTCACGTGACCAGCAGATGTAAACTTAGAACATTTTTACCATCCCTATCTACGGTTTTAATCACCCCCAACTCCTCTTTAGCCTCTCGATCACTCCTGGCAACGGTTACTCTACTTTCTGTCTCTATAGATTTGTTTCTTCAGGCCATTCCTTGTAGATGGGATCACACGACACACACACACACACACACACACACACAGGTGCATGTAAAGGCCAGACAATAGCTTGGGGTGACATTTCTTAGGTGACATGTACTGTTTTTTTGGACACAGGGCCTCTTGCTGGCAAGGGGCTAACCAATCCGGCTAACCTGGCTGGCCAACAAAGCCCAGGGATCTGACTCTTCTCTGGCTGGGATTACACATGCATGCCACTGCACCTAGCTTTTTATGTGGGTGCTAGGGATCAAACGCAGGCCCTCCTGCTTGCAAAGCGAGCACTTCGCCAACTGTGCTGTCTCCTCGGGACAGCATTTGGATGGTTTTTTTCTGCTTCCTTTAAAAAAACAACTTATGGGCCTGGAGAGATGGCTCAGTGGGTAAGAACACTGACTGCTCTTCCGGAGGTCCTGAGTTCAATTCCTAGCAACCACATGGTGGCTTACAACCATCTGTAATGGGATCTGATGCCTTCTTCTGGTGTGCCTGAAGATAGCTACAGTGTACTCATATAAATAAAATATATAAATCTTAAAAAAAAAAACAACTTATGATCCTAAAAGCATAGAATCCATAGTAAATTTCATCTTTTACATTTTACATGTATGTATTGCATCACACAGATTTTTCCTCTTTTTTGTTGTGTGTGTGTGTGTTTGTGTGTGTTTTCAAGACAAAGTCTCTCTGTGTAGCCCTGGCTGTCCTCAAACTCACTCTTTAGACTAGGCTGGCCTCGAACTCACAGAGATCCATTTGCCTCTCTGCCGCTGTACTGCTGGGATTAAGGATCTATGCTACTATGCCCAGCATATTATTTTATTTTCCTCTTAAAATAAAAGAAAAAAAAAGATTTATTTGGGAGCTGGAGTGGTGTCTCAGCGGTTAAGAGCATGTATTGCTCTCCCAGGGGACCTGAGTTCAGTTTCCAGCACCCACATTAGGTGGCTCACAGCCTCCTATACTCCAGCTCCAGGGAACCCGACTCCCACTTCTTCACCTCTGAGGGCGTCTGCACTCACATGCACACACAGACACACATGCATACATATAGACAAAAATAAATAAATAATGCTTATTGTAAATAAATTATAAATCTACCTATGGAAGCTAGTCGCTGTAGGGTCCCGGGAGCTGGAGCCTCTTCTCAGGCAGGTATGAGCTGACCCATGTGGGTGCTGAGAACTGAATTCTGGGCCTGTGCAAAAGCAGAAGGTGCTTGCCATCCCTCTAGCTCACAGTTTTTCTCTTTAGCTCTGGGGACCAAACGGACTTTAGAGATGAGGAGACAGATCCAGATAAGTCAGCTGACTCCCTCATGGAGAACACATGATAGAAGCCAGGATTCAATCGCAGGCTGGCTTGCCCACTCCCCGCTGTATTGTCTGTATGAGAGGCCATGTGGTAGAAGGCCTTTGCCCATCCTCCTGCCAGCACCACAGGTGTAATTGATGTGTAACAGGAGTCAAAACCCAGAGTGTCCCTGCTGTTGCTGCAGCAGCAGGTGGGCAGAGACCCTTGAAGCAGGCAGGGGTGTGGTCTGGGCACAGTAACAGTCAATGCCAATTCATATAGCCACAGGGACACAGCCACCAAGATCGAAGCTACAGTGGAAAGAGCCCTGCTTGCCTCCAATGCCAGCTATGAGCTCCTGTGGAAGCTGCTGAAAGACAGAGTGGCCTCAGAGGCCCAGCAAGAACTGGAGGACAGGTGAGGTCTCCATGGATGTGCAGAGAAGCTTGGGCTGAGCTTCCAGGGCCTGTAAGAACCATCTAGAAGCTACTGCTGCCAGAACCAGCTCCCCCTGAGTCCTTCCTATCATTCAGGTCTCCATCGTCAGTGGCGCGTAATACACAGTATTATAGACAGTACTATACACAGTATTAATTACCCTCCTAGTTACTGTAACAAAATACCTGATTTGAAGCAACTAAGAGAGGAAAAGTTTCTTCTGCTGCCAGTTCCAGGGAGTTCTTCCATCATAGTGAGAGAGACATTGTTGCTGGGCTTAGAATCACAGCTTGCACTCCAACAAGCCAGGTTCAGCTATCCATCCTTGGACCAAAAGGCCAAATTAATAGCGAAAAGCATTAGAAGGAGATTTATCAAGATGACCACTCTGGAAGGAAGGACAAAGATATGCTGTCCCTGTCAGTCTGTCTATAGGCAACTGGGAGGTTAATGTTTAAGCAGTCCTGGGCAAGGTGTGGCTTGCCCATCGGAGAACATCATGTTGTGGTTCCAATTGCTGTCCTTTTCTGTGGTCTTCTGGGAAAAGGCTCTGCCTCTGGCTGGTTCACGAGATACACTTTCTCCTGAAGGAATTCTTGGTTTGTTGGTTTGTTTTTGCCATTTGTTATTTGAGGCCTGGTTTCTGTGTGTAGCCAGGCTGTCCTGGAACTCACTCTGTAGACCAGGCTGGCTTCAAACTCAGAGATCAGCCTGCCTCTGCCTCCCAAGTGCCGGGATTAAAGGCGTGCGCCACCACTGCCTGGCTCCTGAGGGAATTCTACTTCCTGGAGTCCAAAGTTTCTGAGACTTGATAACTAAGGGAAGACTTGAGAGGCTCAGAATATCTTCATCTCTGCTGGGGCAGTTATGCATGGCTTCATGCAGGGAAGGCATGGGGCAGAGGCAGGAAGCAAGCAGGCTGGTCATGTTGAATCTACAAGCCAGAAGCAGAGAGTGAACAGGAAGTCCCCCTCATAAAACCCCAAGGACCTCTCCCCAGTGACCCACTTCCTCCAGCAAGTCTCCACCTCCTAAAAGCTAACTCCTCAATGACACTACACGGGGACCAAGTGTTCAGATACGTGCTCCCATGTGGGGTCATTTCATATCCAAGCAGCAACATACGCCAAAGTCGGCAGCAAGGGCATGGTCAACCAAGATCACAGCCTAGGCCACCGTTCTTCTACCCTCCCACCCTCACCCCCTTCACGGTAGCTTTCTCTCCAGCTTGCCAAGAGGATCTAAGGGTCTGCAGAATGTGTGATTCTCAGGTGCACACTAGCCTGGGCAGAGTTGCATGCCCAAACTGAATAAGGGAATAATGGGTCTGCTCGTGTGAAAGTTTCAGAGACTGCAGAGATGGCTCGGCTGTTAGGAACATTTACTACTCTTATAGAGAATCCAAGGTCAGTTTCCAGCCACACTGGGTAGCTTACAACTGCCTCCAACTCTCCAACTCTAGCTCCAGGGCATCTGATGCTTCTTGCCTCCCTGGGCACCTACACTCACAGGCAGGCAAACACACACAAACACGCACGCACGCACGCACGCACACAGCCTGAAAGCTGCAGAGTCATAGCCACTTTCCCAGGCCAGCTACTGGGTCCCAACCTGCACAAGATACAAGGTGAGTCTGGCCTTTGGAGATCAACAGCTCCAGCCAGCAGCTTTGATAGAGATGGAGAGGGGTATCCTGCACCCTGTTCTGTGCCTCATCCTGACCTCTTTCTTTCCAGGTACCAGGAGGTGCAGGCAGCTCAGACTGCCCTGGGCACAGCTGTGGCAGAGGTGCTGCCCAGAGCTGAAAAGACACTGACCACGGTGAAGCAAGTCTTTGGTAACACAGCCCCACATCTGGGCTCGCTGGTCTCCCCTGAAGCAATGGTCAGTTTGACATCCCCGGAGCTCCTTATGGGGTGGCAGTGAAGGTTCTAAATAATGGAGAAGTCAGAGGGCCAGGTGGAAGTGGGTAGGGCTTCTTGTTAACTGGGAAGTGACCTGTCGAAACAGGATGGGTTCAACCAGTGAACAAGGACACCAGAAGGATGGGTGTGAAGTGTGTCCCAATTCCCACTCAGCAGTAACCTTGATCAAGGATTTCCCTCCCTGAGTTCTAGCCACTAGCTACCCTCTATCCTATAGACTCACCCTCCTCTGGCTTAATTTTAGAGGTGGGAGCTGGAGGGGGATCTAGTGAGTCCAGCATTCAACACTCCACATCCTGCCTAGCTTGTCTGTTGGGAAATCCTAAGATCTCCAGGCTCAGAAACCCGGCTTTAGTAGAGCACTAAGCCAGCTCTTGGTGCAGCTCCTGGGGAATGTGTGTGCACAGCATGCACAAGGCCCTGGGTTCCACCCACAACACTAAAGAAATAAAAAAACAGAAAGCTATCCAAGTGCGTTTGGGACAGAAGCTGCCTGCGGCTACCGCCTCGTGGCTTCTCTTGCTTTCTTTACATGCAGTAACATGGATGACCCAGATCCCACTGAGAGCTCGGGATCATACACAACTACACAGTTCTACACATCTGGAACACTGTATTCTGAAGCACATAGGTCAAGGTTCATATGGAGGAAGGACTGCAGGCCTGGGAAGGGACTCTGTCACCTTGCAAGGAACAAAGGCAGTCATACCCACAGGTCAGGACAGGTAGCAGGAATTGCCCAGGGCTGCCCAGCGAGAAATTGGTGGGACTGGGATCTGAGCCTCCGATGACAAATTCTCCCAGCCTGGTTTCTCTGAAACCCTGCTGTATCCTGCCATTGCTTTGTCCCTAGGTATCTGAGGTGCCAGGGACAATAGGAGAAACTCTGGGATCAGGATCAAAAGTTTCAGTTCTGAGCTGGTAGCCAGACCCTCAGCACAACGAGCCACTTTTCCCTGAGCACAGGGTCTAGTCCTCAGCTCTACCTGAGCCTACCTTCTCCTCAAATCCTCAGAACTCCCAAGCTTGGGGCCTGGGCTGGAAAGTGAAGGCCCTGGAGCAGAAGCTGGATCAGAAGGAGCTTGAGGTGGGCCAGGCTGTGGGAGCCCTGCAGGTGGAGGCTGGGAGAGCCTTGGGGAAGATGGAGCCCTTTATGCAGGTCAGCTTTGAATCTGGGACCTGGAAAGGGGAGGGACTGCCTCCAAGGGATACTGGAATGGGGTGGGGTGCGGTGCAAAAAGAGGATGACAGATGACACAGGTGGGCAGGTGGATGATAGAGACCATGTCCACACGCACCCTCAGTCACTCATTCAGAGTCAGTCACAGGATGGATGGCTCTTGTGTCTCTTCCTTCCGTCTGCCCTTAGATATGCCATGTTCAGAGGCATCCATTCTGAACAACCCTTGGGACTCAGTGTTAAGTCACACAGCCTAGCGTTCAACCCACAGAGATGACATTAAATGGGGGTGGAGGTTTCTAGAATGGCGGTTGAACTCAAAGCATCCTACGAACTATAGAGACCCACTTATTGTGCTAGAGTGTTTTTCTTGGGGGGGGATTTCAGCACCCAAAGATTTCAGAGCCTTCCCACAGGGCTGTTTGATGCTGTCTTAGCCAGCCACAGGGTATGTGCTAAACTCAGGAGAGCAATGTGACACCAGTCAGGGATGCAGCCTACTGACCAGACTCAGAACCCCTGCAAGGGTAGTCATGGCTTCCCCACTGGCCCCTCGGCTTCCCTACAAACCCAGGAGGCAAGTTCTCTTGAGGAGAAAGGAAGTATTTGAGGATTGGAGCCAGGGCCTGACCCCTACCCAGGCGAGCTTTGCTGTGCTCAGGACCCAGGACCCTACATAGTGCCCTCTGACCTGACCCCATACCGCCCATCTGAGGAAGCCAGGTAGAGAGGCAGCTGCTGTAGATGTGAGTCCTGTGATCCCTCCTCTGCAGATGCTCCCTTGCTACAGACCTCACAGCCCCTCCCCCTCACACCCTGTCCCTACAGTCCTCACAGCCCCTCCCCCTCACACCCTGTCCCTACAGTCCTCACAGCCCCTCCCCCTCACACTCTGTCCCTACAATCCTCACAGTCCCTCCCCCTCACACCCTGTCCCTACAGTCCTCACAGTCCCTCCCCCTCACACCCAACCTCCAGAGCCAGGAACTAATGTTTCTCTGGCTCTTCAAACCCACATTGATTATTTATAGCAAATACCATCAGAAACCACTTTTTTCAGACTCAAACATTTTATTGATTATTGCTAAGTGTCCACTTTGGAGCTTCCAACAGCAACAGGTTAAATAAATATTTATGTGTGCCAAGAAGACACATGGAGCTTGTTTTAAGCGTGCTGCCACCTAGGCCTGTGTCCCCATCCCTTGATAAAACTTTATATTTGAGCTGTATACAAGCACTTTAGACTTTGGAAATAAAAACTGACTCCTACCTCAAGGGATAATTTATCCTGTTTCAGTGGCCTTTGGCCCATCTACCATGCTGCACTCCCCCTGTCTATGTTCTGGTACATTCCTCCTGAAAGAAACCCCAGGAACTCATACCTTTAGGCAGTGCCTCCACTCCCCGCCTGAGGTCCTGTGCACCCCTCTGCTGTCCCTGACTTTGTGTAAGCCATGCGTGAGCCATAGCTGGTCTGTGGAGGTCAGAGGACAACAGTCAGAGTTTTCTGTGTGCTTCTGCCATGTGGGTCCCGAGGCTCAAACTCGAATGTGTCAGCCTTGGCAGCAAGCACCTTTGTTCAGTAGACATCTCACAGACCACAGTTATGTGCTCTTTATTACAGACACTCAGAGTAGCCAAGCTTCCCTTTTATTTTTTTATTATACATTTATTTAGATTTTGTGTCTGGGCATGGGTGGTCACCCATTTGCTACAACCTGAGGACAACTTGTGGGAATCTGTTATTTCCTTCTACTGTGTGAAGCCTGAGATCCTTTACCCACTGAGCCACCTAGCCAGCCCAAATTCTTTTCTTTTCTTTTTCTTTAAAGATTTATTATTTATTTATTTATTTATTTATTTATTTATTATAAGTACACTGTAGCTGTCTTCAGACACACCAGAAGAGAGTGTCAGATCTCATTACAGGTGGTTGTGAGCTACCAAGTGGTTGCTGGGATTTGAATTTATGACCTTCTGAAGAGCAATTGTTGCTCTTACCTGGTGAGCCATCTCACCAGCCCCCAAATTCTTTTCTTAAAAAAACAAAAAACAAAAAAAACTTTTTTAGCCAGGCAGTGGTGGCACACACCTATAATCCCAGCTCTTGGGAGGCAAAGGCAGGTGGATTTCTGAGTTTGAAGCCAGCCTGGTCTACAGAGTGAGTTCTAGGACAGCCAGGGCTACACAGAGAAACCCTGTCTTGAAAAAACAAAACAAAAACCACCACCAACAACAACAAAACCAATTTTTTTTAGCATATACTAATTATATGTGATATTAGGTTTCATCATGACAGCTTCATGCATGTGAACTATTTCAATCATGTTACGTGTTATGCACCCTGTTATGGAGCAGTGTCACAAGGTCCCACTCCTCCCTAGGGAGGAGCTAGTGGTTGAGAGAGTGCAGTAGTCTTGGGTGGAGTAGAAACTGTTATGGTAGCCTCCCACTCCTGCCTTATTTTCCCAACAAGTTAGCTATCATTCTGCTCCGTGTCTTTTGTGTAAGCCAGTGAGTGTCAGTGGGGTTGCTTAAGAGATCACGACTTCTGTCTTAGTCACTATTCTCTTGCTGTGAAGAGACACCATGATCAAAGCAACTTACAAAAGAAAGCAGTTAATTGGGGCTTGCTTTGAGTTTCAAGGGGTTCCGTCATTATCATCACAGCGGGGAGCATGGTAGCAGGCAGGCAGGAAGGCAGACAAGGTGCTGAAGCAGTAGCTGAGAGCTATATCCTGATTCATAAGCGAGAGGCAGAGAGAGAGCAAGATTGAGCTGATCGTGGGCTTTTGAAACCTCAAAGCCCACCCCCAGTGACCTGCTCTAACAAAGCCACACACCCAATCCAGTTCCACCACCTGGGGACCAAATATTCAAATATATAAGCCTGGAGGGGCACCGTTCTCATTCAGACTACCACATATGTGGGTACCATAGCAGCACCTACACTACTTAAGACAATGTCCCTTTTGTCATCATTATCTCAATATAAATCCATAGGGAGGAGTGGGACCTTGTGATGCCTCCCTCACAACAGGATGCTGATGTTGAGGGCCTTAATGGTATGCAGAGCTTGTACAGGTCGGCCCAGCTGCTAGGAGCTCAAGAATTCAGAGTTCAAGCCATGCCCTGCAGTCAGCTTCCTGTGACTCTTACATTCTTTGTGTCCTCTCTTGCACAATCAAACCTGAGTTCTTTCCTATCTAGTCACATCTGGCAGCCATGGGGCAGGTGTTGCTACTCTGTGAGGAGAAGCTGCTTAATAGCCAGAGGCTAAGGTAGCAGTGTCAGGAACTGAAGTGTGTGGTTGTCTCCTCGTCCTCCGCCTTTGGCTCGAGTTTTCTGGTCAATCTCCAGGTTTCCGAAGACAAGGGGTCTTCTTGGGATTGATTTGGGGCTCCAATCATGTAATCAGATCGGGGCTCCTTAGAATCAGGGCAATCTCTAGTCAGTCATTCTGAGGTTTGGGGCCTAGCTTGTCCATCTGGGGCCCCCTTGATCTCTCTCCAGGTAGCAACCTTGTCTTTTTTTTCCTCCTTTCAGTTACGAAACAAGACCACAGCTGCCCTGACACAGGCTTCCTCAGCTGTCCAAGCTGCCAAAGTGACCGTCATAGGAGCAAAGGCCCTGCTAGCTGACCTAGAGGGTACGTGTGTCCTGCTGAGCCCTGGATACTGAGAGTGGGTCAACTTGCCTTAACCGGGGATGCCTAGCCACAGGGAATAGAGTCTAGTTATGTGGACTTAAGCCAGGTAGACCAGTCCTTCTGCCTCTCGGGACTTCCACGATGTTTGTCCCCTCCCTGACTCACATGCCACACTCACTGGGTACTGACTCTGTGGCTACCACAACTAGCTCCCAGCATTATCAGACCAAGCACAGAGTTCCTCAGGGTCACTGGCTCAGTGGTAGAGAGCTGTCTAATGTTTGTGAGGTCTCCTCAGGGTCACTGGCTCAGTGGTAGAGATCTGTCTAATGTTTGTGAGGTCCCAAGTCCCATCTTCAGCACAGGTAAAAAGCAAAACCAGGGGCTAAGGATGAGGCTCAGTTGACATGGTGCCTACTGAGTGTGCATGATGTCTTGTGTTGGATCCTCAGCCCCAAATAAACCAGGCATGGTGGTGCATGCCTGTGATTTCAGCACTCAGGAGGATCAGAAATTCAAGTTCATCCTGGGCTACATAGTGAGTTTCACACTATCCTGAGCTGCATGCAACTCTGTCCAAGAGAAAAAAAAATACTGGATGGTGGTTCACACCTGTACTCCTTTGATAAGCTAAGCTAGCAATAGTGCATCAAACTTGAGGCCAGCCTGGGCTACCATAGTTAAGTTTTTAAGGCAACTTGAGCTATTGAATGAAACTCTGTATCCAAAGGCCCCAAACAAAACAAAACTGGAAAGTCTGTTGTAGAGTTTCTTTTTCGAGCTGGGTAGGCTTTCATGCCTGCCCACACTTCTGCAGCTTTAAGAAAATGAAGTTATGTGGGTGATGGTGGCAACTGGAAGCAGAGGAGGGCTGACCTCTGAGTCTGAGGTCTGCCTGGTCTGCATACTGAATTCCAGGACAGCCAGGGCCACACAGAGGAACCCTGTCTCAAAAGAAGCCAAGTGATATGTTTTACAGGTGGGTAGACTGAGATAATCAATTGCTTATCCATCTTTGAGTCAGAGCGGAGCACTCTCTATCTCTCTACCTCGGGGGACCTCTGTGTGATTGGCTCCTCCGCATACCATCTTTGCTCCAGAGAGAAGCCTTTGTGGCTCTCTGTCCACTCCACCCATCACCTGCCTCCCCACCCCCCTGCCTGCTGCACACTGGAAATGTAGCTTTAGCCCAGTGCTGCTGAGACAGGGAGTGTCTTTTTGTCTTTTAGCTTTCTTGGGGCATAAGGTCCTGGTCACTCACTCAATGGGGTTTCATATGAAAAGGACATGGTTGTGTGTGAGCTTCTATAACCAAGAGTCACATTTAGGGAAATGTAAATCTGTGCTATGGAATGTCCTGGGCTATTTTAGGGGACATCAGCACTGTGGAGAGTTATAAGCTGCATATTGTATGTCTCATGGCTTGCTGCCCTCAGCTTTCTTTTATGCCTTCCCAGGTATCAACTTCTCTTTGTTGAAAACAAGACTTTGCACATGTAGAAATTCGTCTCTCTGACTCTGTTCCATAACCCAAAAGATTAACTTCCAACCTCAACCCCAAACTCTTCCCGCCCTCAGTCTAGAGACATTTAGGCTGTGACTAATGTGATGTGACTTTAACAGAGAGACCACAATGCAGACACATAATAGCATGTGGGCCTTTGCATTCGATGAGGACAGTGGTTCACTCCTTTTGTTATATGTTTCACTCCTTTTGTTATTCCCCAAGGTCACCTTGAGAAGGGGCCACATAGATCTCCTCTGTCTCCAACCTCCACTCCCATTGTCCAAAGTCTGGGGCTGGTCAAGCTTCTGCAGTCAACACCCAGTAGGCTCTCAAGTGTGAGTCTGTTCCTCCCGCCATAGCCTTGGTCAATTTTGCAGGAATGAAGCCGAGGTTCCCTCTACCTAAGGAGCAGGCAGCGCTGAAGAGGAAAGCAGGTAGCATCAGGACAAGGCTCCTGGAGGACAATAAGAGGAAGACCAAGCAGGCAGAGAGGATGCTGGGAAATGCTGCCTCTCTCTCCTCCAGCGCCAAGAAGAAAAGCAAAGAAGCACAACTGATGTCCAAGGACAATGCCAAGGTCAGGTTCAGGACAGCAGCAGCCTTCTCGGCTCTGGTGCCATAGATCCCACGTTGCCGAGCTGCTGTGGGTCCTGGCGTCCAGGTCAGGCCTTCATATGGGTAACCTCACTAATTCTTCAAGGAAAAGGAGTTGCTGGGGGCCTTGTGAGAAGGAGAAGACTCTAGGCTGAGCCAAAGTCAAGGCTTATGTCATATGACCAGAAAGGACTCAGACCTGGGCCCATTGGGCTGTTCTCGAAACATCTAGGTTTTTCTTTGTTTTATTTATTTCATCTTATTTGTCTTTTATATAATTTTTTTAGATTTATTTATTTTAATTTATTTGTACAAATGTTTCCCCTGCATGTATGTATGTATGTGTACTATAGATGTGCCTGATATGGGCAGAAGTCAGAAGCCGGTATTAGAGTCCCCTGGCTGTGAACTGTAGGTCCTGACAAGTGACCCGGGTCCACACAAGAGCAATAGCTGCTCTCAACTGCTGAGACATCTCTTTAGTCCCCCCTTATTAATTTTTTGACAGTCTCACATTTCCTAGACTGATCTTGAACTCACTATCTGGCTGAGAATGGCCTTGAACTTTTGATTCTTCTGCCTCGACCCCACCCCCACCCCAGTTTATCCCCCTACTAAAGACTGAACTTAGGATCTCGTGCAGTCAAGGCAAACACACATCCAAAGATCCACATTCCCTATCCCCTAGGCTTTCTTTAACTGGGGTCAAATTCTAATTGGTGTATGTGTGTGCTCGTGCGCCATGTGTCCTGTCCTCAGATCCAGTACTCACACCCAAACGAACTCTCTTCATGGATGCTTAAATTCCCGAAGGGCTGACTTGAAACTGAGAGTTCTAGGTGCAGTTTCTTGTCCCATAAAATAGGTGGAATTTCCCCACCTAAGGAGGAATAAGGAGTTTGTAGTAATTTGTACTGGAAACACATCCCATCTCCAGTGCATACCTGTCGAATGGGTGAATGAATAAATGAATGGATAAATGAATGAATGAATGAATGAGTGTGTTCTAGATTATGAAGTATACTGCTTGGCATCTTGTCGTAAAAAATGTTGTCTATGCCAGACCTGGTGGTTCAAGCCTATATCCCAGCTACTTTGAGGGCTAATGCAGCAGTGTCACAAATCCAAGGCAACTGAGAGAACTTCTATTTCAAAATAAAATATAAGAACTGATCCTGGAATGTAGATCAGCTGTAACGTGCTTACCTAGCATGTTCGCGACTCGGTTCTGACTTCAGTACTAAAAACGACCTAAGTTCCTCTTTCCCAAAGGGGCTTACACTTCCTGTCCCTGCTGCTGTCTTGCAGCTCGCCAGAGCTTTGCTGAGAGAAGGGAAGCAGAGCTACCGTCAGGCCAGCAGACTCGCCAGCCAGACCCAGGCCACGCTCCGCCAGGTCTCTCGCCTGGAGCTGACCTCAGAAGCATGCAAACAGGAGCTGGAGGAAGCTAAGCAGGTGGGTGTGCCCAGCTCATGCCCCCTATGCCCAGGGCCTTAGTTAGAATTGTCATCGCTGTGATGAAACACCATGACCAAAGCAACTTGAGAAGGAAAGGATTTGTTACACTTATATTTCCAGGTAACAATCCATCACTGACGAAAGCCAGAACAGGAACTCAAGCAGGGCAAGAACTTGGAGGCAAGAGCTGATGTAGAGGCCATGGAGGGGTGCTGCTTAATGGCTTGCTCCCCATGGCTTGCTCAGCCTGCCTTTTTTATAGCACCATCCTAGGGGTAACACCACCCAGCGTGCCTGGACCCACCCACATCAATCACTAATTAAGAAAATTCCCACCGGGCGGTGGTGGCATACGCCTTTAATCCCAGCACTTGGGAGGCAGAGGCAGGTGGATTTCTGAGTTCGAGGCCAGCCTGGTCTACAGAGTGAGTTCCAGGACAGCCAGGGCTACTCAGAGAAACCCTGTCTCGAAAAACCAAAAAAAAAAAAAAAAAAAGGGAGAAGAGGGAGAGAAAAAGAGAGGCTTGCCTACACTCGGATGACTTTAGTTTGTGTCAAGTTGACATAAAGCTAAGCACACCCAGCCACCCCAGAAAGCCACTAAGATGTTCTTTCCTGTCAAGGTGGCCTCTGGGCTGAGCACTGTGGAGCACCAGATCCGAGAGTCTCGTATCTCTTTGGAGAAGGACACCAAGGTCCTATCAGAGCTGCTTGCGAAGCTGGGTAAGGAGACCCCAAGGAGAGACCCTGAGGGGCAGTGGTAGGGCACTTTTCTCCTTGTCCTAAAATCCATGGCTCCCACTTTTAGCCTGTCACCTATTCCAGGCTTTGTAGCCATCCAGGCCCCATGGAGGGCAGGATGGGTGTCTGGGGTTGAATTCACTGGGTCTCCAGGGCCACAAGGGGAGATGTCTGTCTCTTCTAGTCTGGAGAGTCTGGCATGAGTTGGAGGAGATAGAAAACTCCCTATGTTCCAGGTCATCCTTGGGTTCTCAATAGGCAAATCATCAGTTAAAGAGTAGACAGGACGATGGAAAAGCAAGGGGCAGGTTGGTAGACTTGAACTGATTTGGGATTTGACCAATGGGCATTCGAGGCTGGCTCTGTGTCTTCCTGAGTGGTGGGACTTTGGGTATGTCACACTGAGCTGTTTTCCCTACCTGTGAAGCAAGAGTGAGAGTTTTGATCTAGGAGGTGAATATCTAAGAAGACTACAAACACTGGCTCACAGAGAGAAAAAAAAAATTCCAGGAGAAGCCATGTTGGGTAGCTCATGCTCATAAGCCTTGCTCTCGAGAGGCTGAGGCAGGATAGCTTCAAGTACTAGGTCAGCCTTGGATACATACTGAGACCAGGCCTCAACAAAGAAAGACTGTGCTGGGACGTGGCTCAGCTGGTAAAGCCAGTTTGCTTCCTGTTCCTCTAGAGGACCCAAGTCTGGTCCCAGCACCCATGTACGCAGTTCTCAACAGCCTGTAACTCCAACTCTAGGGGATCGAATACCCTCTGGCCTCTGAGGGCATCCACATACATTCACATAGACATACATATGCATATATAAAAATAAATAATCTTAAAAAAAATAAAGAAGCAGCCATTTGATGGTGGCACACGCCTTTAATCCTAGCACTTGGGAGGCAGAGGCAGGTGGATTTCTGAGTTCGAGGCCAGCCTGGTCCACAGAGTGAGTTCCAGGACAACCAGGGCTACACAGAGAAAACCTGTCTCAAAAAAAAAAAACCAAACAAAAAAATAATAAAAAAAGAAAGAAGCATACTTGAATGACTATGGCCTTTTGGGTGAAGAGCTGGTACCCTGAACCTTGAGGTTCAGGTCAAAGGTCAGAGAAGTTGGGCAGGAATGAACAGCACACATTTAAAAAAACCGCAGTAAGATATACCTAAAGTCTACTTTTGCGATATAAAGTCTACTTTTGTGAACACGTTTAAGTACACGTTTCAATGACTGTGTTAGTCAGCTTCCATTACTGTGGCAAACCTCCCGAGATAATCAGATTAAAAGGAGGAAGGATTTGGGTGGGGAATATAGCTCACAGTAGAATGCCTATCTAGCAGGCCCGAAGTCCTGGGTTCGTCCCATCCTTGCCACTGCAACGGAGAGGAAGCAGGGAGAGGAGAGACAAGGTTTGCTTTGGTAAAGGACTCTTGGTTCGAGTCCATTGGCCTTGTTGCTTTGAGCCTTTGGCAGCTCTGCACTTCCTGTGATAGCACACTGGTGGTCACCTGGTCACCTGATTGATGGCAGCCAGGAGGGAGCAGAAGTGCTAAGACCCCCCTCAGGGTGCGCATCCTCTAAGGCTTAGCTTCCTTCCACCAGGCCCCCCACTGAAGTACCAGCCACCTCCTGCCACTACTGAGCCCCCAATGCCTGAGCCTCTGTCATTAAACACATTCAATGTTGTTGTCTCCCTGTCAATACCATCCATCTCTAGAACTTTCCAAAGAGAAAAGGCCCGTTAAATACTGGCTCCCCATCACCTTTGCCTGTCACCTGTCTCCTTTCTATGTCTGTGGCCTCTGGAGTAAACTCAACTAAGTAGATTCACAGGGTGCTTTCCTTTTAAAAGTGTTCAGAATTCTTTCTCTTTCTCTCTCTTTCTCTCTCTCTCTCTCTCTCTCTCTCTCTCTCTCTCTGTGTGTGTGTGTGTGTGATTGTGTGTGTGTGTGTAGTCTGTGTATGTATGAGCATATGTGAGTGTGCAGGCTTGTATGTGGAGATCAGAGATTAACTTTGGGTATCATTTCTATTATTTTCCACATTATTATTATTTTTATTTATTTATTTATTTTTTATTTTAGATATTTTCTTTATTTACATGCGGATTTCTCCTTTCCCAGTTTCCCCTCCAAAAAA
>NW_022196897.1:19834505-19858709 GCF_008632895.1 Mastomys coucha
GTCAGTAAGATACTGTCAGAGCCTCTCAGGAGATAGCTAAATTTAGGCTGGCTTACCCTTCCTTCAGTTATTTTTTTAAAGATTCATTTATTTTATCTGTATGAGCCACATTTACTCTCTTCAGGCACATCAGAAGAGGGCATTAGATCTCATTACAGATAGTTGTGAGCTACCATATAGGTGCTAGGAATTGAACTCAGGGCTTCTGGAATAACAGTCAGTGCTCTTAACCACTGAGCCATATCTCCAGCCCCTAATTTTATTTTTATTTATTTATTTATTTTTGATTCTTTCCAGACAGGGTTTCTCTGTGTAGCCCTGGCTGTCTTGGAACTCTCATTCTGTAGACCAGACTGGCCTCAAACTCAGAAATCTGCCTGCCTCTGCCTCCCAAGTGCTGGGATTAAAGGTGTGCACCACCTCTGCTTGGCTATTTTTTTTTCCTATTTTTATTTATTTATTTATTTTTAAAGATTTATTTATTTATTTTATGTGCATGAGTACACTGTAGCTGAACAGATGGCTGTGAGCCATCATGTGGCTGCTGGGAATTGAACTCAGGACCTCTGCTTGCTCCGGCCCCACTCGCTCCACTCAGCTCACTCTACTCGCCAAGTGCTGGGATTAAAGGCGTACGCCATCACCGCCCAGCTTAAAGTTTGTATCGGGAAGGGCAAGGTGTGGGAACAGAGGGTGTAAATGAAAAAAATGTGTAGCCCAGTTTGGCCTTGAACTCGTGATCCTCCTGCCTCTGCCTCCTTCAGCAAATCCTACCAGTGTGCACCACCACAATTGGCCTATTTTTATTTTTTTAAGACAGGGTTTCATTATATAACTATGGGTGTCCTGGAACTCATTATGTAGACTAGGCTGGCCTGAAACTCACAGAGATTCTCCTGCCTCTGCTCTTGACTGAATACTGGGATTGAAGGTCGCTGTGCCAGGCTATTTATTTATTTTTAAGATTTTTATTTTATTTTGACCTCATTATGTAGGGCAGGACTGAACTCAGGTCATCAGTCTTGGTGGCAAACATCCCTTCTCCCTGAATGACCCTCTACCTCATATTTTGAGTTAGTTCTCACTGAACCTGGAGCTCATTTATAGAGGGAGTTTTGGCTACACTGCTTTCCCCAACCTCTTGCAGATTGCAAGCACCTGCCCACCCAGGAGCTATCTTTGGATTGGAGAATGAAAGACATATACACATTAGCTGATTTTTAAAATCCCTTTGCTAACTCAATGACTGGGCACTTCCAATCCTCCTCCTGCTATCCTAGACCCAATTGGGAAAGCGGCTAGTGGCTACTCACCCGAATTCTCACATGGCTGGATGGCTTTATCTTCTGCAGCTCCTGCATCCCATCCTTCTTCCCCTAGTTCTCTATTCCTTGCTGCATCCTAGCCCTGCAACACTAAGACTCCTGCCCTGTGCCTGGCCATTGACCAATGGCATCTTTATTGATCAATCAAAAACCCATTGGGGACAAGGACCTTTAGCGTTTGGACATGCAGATTCCTGGTTGAATCAAAGCTTTAGAACCAATCTCCAACACTCATTGATTTATTGATTTGGCTAGGCTGGCTCCCTGCAAGTTCCAGGAGTCCTCTTGTCTTTTCCATACATAAGCACTATGGTCCACACACCACACACACACACACACATAGGCACAGACAACATGCACACACTCATGAGAGCACACATACACACACTAAATGAATAAACATAATTTTTAAAAAGCTTAAAGGATGCAGTCCCTAAGGCCTGCCACCTCAAGAAGTTAGATTCAAACCATGGATAAAGCCATTGAAGATGTCAGGGTATTCATGGTCCCATCTCCTCTTGATGGTTGGATCTACCAGTTGTGACCCAAGTTTTCAAGCAGTGAGCACTGCAGGAGGCACACTTTGTAGTCTCCTATATATATGACTATATAAGACTTCCCCTTTCTTGCCCTCTTGCCCCTTGTTCTTTGCCTGGGGAGTCCAGAAGGACCAGGAAGGATTAAAAGTCACTTGAGGCCGACTTTTGCTCTGTCACCTTCCCAGTTGAGCTCCATTTTTCTGTTAAATGTCACACTTGATGACAACATGACAAGCACTTGGACTCCATGCTACCACACTGCATTCCAGTGTAAGCTCCTGGCCCCATTCTTTGTCTCATGGAGAAGCTCATTCCTAAAAAATGGAAGGAATTCCCACAGGAGCCAGGGTGAAAGGCCCACTGCCTGCCCTCTGAGCCTGCAGTCCCTCCTGTCTCTTCTGCCTCCCTGACCCAGTCTGAATCTAGATACCCCACTGCACTGTCTACTCAATGAGCCCACTTCCCCCATATGATGCTATCTACAAACGTGTGCAGACATTTGAGGCAGCATAGATCCTGTGACCTCTCTCACACCGTTTTGTAGATGAGGAAACAGGTGTTTGGCGGAAACTCACTAAGGCCATTAAAAACAAAAACAAAAACAAAAACAAAAACCTACTGGGCCAGGAAATGGCTCAGTGGGTGACACCGACTGCCAGGTCTGAGCACCTGAATTCTTGCCCTGGAACCCACATGGAGGAGGGAGAGAGAGAACAGACTCCCACAAGTTGTCCTCTGACTTGTACATGCACCCCATCCTACCCCACAGCAAATAAATAAATACAAATAAAGTATTACAAATTTAAAAAAAAAAATCTGCTGGTTGGTGGTGGCATAGGCAGAGGCATAACTCTATGAGTTCAAGGCCAGCCTGGTCTACAGAGTGAGTTCAAGGCCAGCCTGGTCTACAGAGTGAGTTCCAGGACAGCCACGATTACAAAAGAATAAAAAAAACAAAAACAAAACAAAAAAAAACCCCTGAGACTTTGTTTAAAAATTTTTTATTTTTACTTGACACACGAGCATTTTGATCTATAAGTGTACTTACTATATGCGTGAGTGCCCACAGAGGCAGAAGAGGGTGTGAGATGCCCTAGCTCTTACAGTGGGTTGTAAGCTACCATATGAGTGCTGATCTGAACCTGGGTCCTCTGTAAAAGAAGCAAGTTCTCTTAACCGCTGAGCCATCTCTCCAGCCCCACATCTTCACTCTGCATGTGAGTTCTAGAAGCCTTCACACCCCTCATATCCCCTCCCAGGCCTTTTTTTTTTCTTAATGAGTGGTGAACAGACCAGTTTTTGGGCGTCTGACCTGGGGCATGGGTTCCCAGGGTCTGCAGGCAGCTGGCTCCTGCTGAGGCTGTCTGTGTTCCTCTACAGGGTCCCTGGGTACCCGCCAAGCCCCTGCTCAGACCCTGAACGAGACTCAGCGGGTACTAGAAAGCTTGAGGCTGCAGTTGGATTCTCACGGAGCCCTGCATCAAAAACTGAGTCAGCTAGAGGAAGAGTCTGCTCGACAGGAGCTACAGATCCAGAACTTTGAGAATGACCTTGCTGAGATCCGTGCTGACAAGCACAACTTGGAGACCATACTGAGCAGTCTACCAGAGAACTGTGCCAGCTAGACCCAGGCACACCCTCCCTGCCCTGCCGTTTCCTGTCCACTCCCCTTGGTGTCCCAGGCCTACGTGTTATATGTTCATGTGAATGCTTGTTTGCTGGTGTGTCTTAGGTCTGAGTAGCAGGAGAGAGTACATGTATGTTCACACCTCCACAGATGGCCCTATATATAGCACTCAGTGCTTGCTCCCTAAACAAGCATCAACATACACACCCCGGTATCAGTAAGAGGCATGTCTGCATTTGCACATATGTGTGTGTGATGCACTGGTGTGTTCGAGACTGCCTGTGCACACACACACATGAGAGTCTAGAGCTGTCAAGAGGCTGTCCTGAGCTTGGGCACACTTTGCATCCTGGGTGGGTCCCGTTATGACATATTCCCTGCAGGGCTGACATATCTACAACCTTCCCTTCAGAAATCAGGGGCCAAACGGGTGGTATCTCCGAGGCTAAGAGACTATCCTCAGAGATCTTGAGAAGGCTCAGAAAGTCCCACAGGCAAAGTCACAGAGCTGGCCCTGGGCCCACTATGCTCCCCTGTCCCCTAACTGGTCACCCAGCATCTCTGAGAACTGAGGTATCTGACAGATCAAGAAATTCCCAGATTCTAACAGGGTTCCCAGAAGTGGCACCTGAGGCCATGTGGGCCTGCAAAGCCCACAGGGCAATACAAAGATGTGAATACCTTTGTGGATGACTCCCCCCAGGGATCTGGATCTGCAGTTGTTTCATTGAGGGAAGTGCCTGAGCCATCCCCACCTTCAATATCCTGACCTACCTGAAGGACCAGGTTCTTCAGGGTCTGGCTCATGAGGCCTCAAGCAGACACTGGGGACAGTCCTTTGTGCCTTGCTGACCCGGTTAGCCTTCGATTGACACTTCTCAGACTGGTCCTGTGACCCCACCTGCCATGAAGTATGCAACAGGGATGTGGAAGCCTGACTGTCATTCTAGGCCTGCTGCCCATGACTGCCTCCTCCAGAAATCTCTGGCATTTCTTCCTGATGCCCCTTCTTTTTCTCAGAGCTCCTTTAGCACACAGCAAGGCCGAGGCACTGGGATGACAGACACCTTTGCAAGCCAATCCCTTTCCCAGGTCCCAGAGGAACTGATAGTTATGTGGACTGATTCTGAGGAAATAAAGGACCCTTTTCTGAGCTGTGTGGTGTGTCTTTGGTCCTCCAGTGCTGGTGCAGCAGCCAGCGCCATGCTGGGATCTGCCATGTTGGGCTTAGCAGGGGGACTATGACCACCACCTTTCCTCTCAGATCCAGGGGGCTTTCAGACAAAAGTGAGGGGCCCCAGATAGAGGTGGTATGCAAAGAGGTCCTCTGTCAATCCCTGGTTCAGGGTGAAGACACTGAGACAGAGAACTGAACTTAATTCTGTTCAGTAGCATGGTAAGGGAAAAGGAGGGACACCATTGAGAGGAGCGGGGCTTGGACCTGGGCCTAGAAGGGTAGCGAGGTGGGCGGGAGAACAGCCCATCTAAGAGGGTAGGCAGCAGCCAAGATTACAGCCTGGCTAGCATAGGTCATTGCACACTTAGATTAGAGCATGTTGTAAAGCACGCTCTATTTTGTCAAGGCTTTTGGCCACAAGGCCAAAATGATTACCAGATTAGCTTCAACAGGAAAGTGGAAGTCCCTGGGAGGGTGATTTGGAATCCTGGGCTAGGAGAGGCTGCCAAGCTTTAGAGAAGCCTGGAGCCTGGGGCTGCTGAGATGGACAGCTTCTTCGTCCTTCCTGCTTCCTTGGTCCCAGCTTTGCTTTTCTCTGTTTGCTTAGGTCTTGCCTCTACAAATTAGCTTTCCTTGTCTTTCTTGTACTTAATGGTTGATAATATTGCACCCCATCCCCATCCTCCACAAAGCCCTGGGCTTGTGAATCATCAGCTCAATATTTTTTATTTTTTATTTATTTTTTCAAGACAGGGTTTCTCTGTGTAGCCCTGGCTGTCCTGGAACTCACTCTGTAGACCAGGCTAGCCTCAAACTTGGAGATCTGCCTGCCCTTGCTTCTCAAGTGGTGGGATTAAAGGTGTGAGCTACCAAGGCTCAGCCATTATTTATATTTTGAGATTCTATTCATTTTTGTTTTATATGTATGCATGCTCTGCCTGCATGCATACCTGAGAACCACATGTGTGCTTCAGGTCCTCTGGAACTGGAGTTAAAGATAGTTGTTAGCTGCCATGTGAGTGCTGGAAGCCAACCCCAGGTGGACAAACAGACAATGCTTTCAACTGCTGAGCCACCACTCCAGCCCCAGGTCAAATGTTTGAGTGGTCAGGTTCCTTGCTTGGCCAAAATAACAGGGACTTTGTGTCCAGAGCTTTGTGGTGAGACATGCCATATACCTATGGAGAAAGTGATCGGAGGAGAGGTACCTTTCTCCAGAGAGAACCTTAAGGTCAAGGTGAAGCTGAGGTTGATGTGGCTGGTGTTTTATGCTGAGTGGGACTGATCTGGTAGGTTGCCAGGGTTGGTGTGGAAATTCTGAAGATGGGATTGGGTAATTAGGATCTTGGTGTGTGATGTACAGGAAATGGGAGCTCTAAAGTCAAAGTCTGGGGCAGGATCTGGTCTTAACTCAGTTTCTCCACTGATAGATGGTCAACCTCTACCCACTTAGCCATGATGTACAGAATCCCTAGTGGGTGGAGACCAGGCTTCCTAGGAAACAAGTCTCAGGCTTGACAAGTGACTCATGCCGTATGGTCATGCCTGGTGTACGCAGAGCCACTCAGAAGGCCCAGAGGTGGGGCTGCACATGACTGAGTGGAATGCCAGCAGCTGAACATCTGGCTAACAAGGCAGCCAGCTGAGCAGTAGAACTTGGGGTGGGCCCCTGTCCTATCCCACGGAACAGCCAGGAACAGCTTGTGTAGCAGTCGTCTCTGAGGTGAAAACATTCCTTCCTATAGAGAGGTTCCTCAGGCAGGGAGATAAACAACCCAAAACAAGAGCTTCAAGAGTTCCCCAAAACTGAGTGGATTCCCTGGGCCCCTCCCTGCCAGCCTCTGCAGAGCCCAGCTTCGAAGAAGCCTCTTAGACAAGAAGAGCTGCCTGCCGATTAGACCAGTGGATTCCTGGGAAAGGAGACTCTGCATCCAACTTGTCACACTGTCTGTAGATCATGTGGGCTCCAGGTTCCCAGTTTGGGGAGCTGTCACCCATGCTGGGGGGTGGGCTTTGGTGACACAGCTGTCTGTGAGCCATTTCTGTTCCTGTAACCTTTCACCCATATTCCTCTGTAAGTAACCCCAATAAAGCTCATTGGGTCACCAAGCTGGACTTCGGTGGTATCTGGAATTGGATCTCTCGTGGGTTCCCAAACTGGGGTGAGTGAATGTGTGTGCTGTGTCTCCTCAGGAAAAGTTTGTCACACAACAACAGCTAACTCAGCTAGCTGGGGTTATGGGCAGCCTGAGACTGGACCAATGGGGGTCCTGTTCTGGGTCCAGTTCCTGCCTGAGCTTTCAGAGGGAACACTACCATGCAGGTTTTGAACTCCCAAGCCCTGTGGGCCTACCTCTACAGTGCAGATCCTGCTCCTGTTTCTCATATTCTCCTGATTAGGGAGCTTTTGTGAAGTGCCCAGCTTCAAACGGTGGGATGAATGAATGTGCAGAGGGGAGGAACCTAAGAGCAGGAACCCTGCCTTCTCAAACATCTTTGCTCACATACCATTCTTTCTGGACCACTGGACTCCCTTGTTCGAGCTTGCCCCCACCCCCACCTCCCACCCCACCCCCACCCCACCCCCGGCAAAAGGACAGTCAGCTGGTCCCAGGATCCCAATCTAAGGAGTCCAGACTTGAGCTAAGTCTGGGAAATGGGATTCCTGCATCCTCAGAGACATGCTAGAGGTGGGAGTGGTTCCTTCCCATGGCTAGGACAATCCCGATCTGTGCCTGTGTTCACAATTCGAGGGAGACCCTTTCTCTAGAAGACCATTCAGGCTGGACACTAGAACTCATGATCTCTTTCTTTACAAGGCCCCAGTTCTTGCATGCCCAGCCTGGCTTCTCAAGTCACAGGCTGCTTCCTTACCACCCCAGAGGACTGTGTCCCAGCTTCAGCTTGCAGACTTTTCTATCTAATAGGCATACCAGTACTACTTCGTAGTTAGGGGAAATGACACACAAAGGCCAAGTGTCAGGTACACCGTGAGCACCTACACAACAATTTATCTAAAATACTGGTGTCATAGTGGCGCTACGGGGCAAAGGTGACAGTAAGGTGACAGCACTTGATCTTCACAACCAGCTCTGCAAAGTTCTTAGTGAGATGTGATATTGTCTCTTCTGGTGACGGAGAAAGAGGGCGTTTCCATCTTGCATTTTCCGCGTCCTCCTGCAGAGGGGCGGCGGCGGGCTAGGCGTCCAACTAAACAGCGAGCTTTGATGCCCCGGGTGCGCGCGACCGCGGGGAGGGGGGCAGGAGGCGGGCCGCCGGCGGGGCGGGGTGTGTCCGGCCGCGAGGTCCCTCCGCCCCTGGGTCCCGTCACCACACGCCGCCGAAAGTCTGGACCAGACGCCTTCTCCTCCCTCTTGTCCCTCGCCTTGTCCGGAGTCGGGCGCATACCATGTCGGTCGCACTCAGCAACAGGTTCCAAGGTAGGCGCCTGCTGTCCCCGCGCTGTCCCGTGCCGGACGTCCCTGAGTCGCCACCTGTGCGCGCTGCGCGGCACGCGCGGGAACTCGGAGGGGGCGCGTGGCCCGGGAGGTACCCTCGCTTCCCCGCCGACTCTTTGTCTCCCGTAGGAGGGAAGGCGTTCGGTTTGCTCAAAGCCCGGCAGGAGAAGAAGCTCGAGGAGATCAATCGGGTAAGCCGCGTCACTGCGCGGGACAGCGTGCGGGTCTCTTGCGCCATACTTTGCCACCCCTTCCCCCAGACAAAATCAGCCCCTTCCTCCCCTATCCCTGGCCTTCCCCAATTGCATCTCTGGCCCCTGCCGTGTGGCCTCCAGCTCCAGGTAAGTCCATTCCACCCCTTAGCTCTCTGCCTGGCGTCTCCGGTTGCAAGTTGTAACTCTCTGACCAGGGAGGTGGGGCAGGCGAGGGAGCCCGCTACCGACGGGCAGGGGCTTCCCTGGAGCCCGCTAGGGACCACCTAGGCTATGGCGCCAGAAGAGACCCCAGGGCCAGTGCTGTCTCCATAGACCACAGGAGTTGGCTGGCTAACGCTGGCATTTCCCTGTCACCTCCCACCTCCAACTCCAACACACAGCTCTTTTCACCAGCTTTTAGAAAAGTTGCCCGAGGGACTGTTTTTTTTCTTTTTTGCTGGTCCTGGGGAAGTTCTAGAAAGAAATCCTTCCGCTGCTTCCAGACACACAATAACAGCTCCGTACATTTGCTACTGAGCTTGTAGATCCCAGGAGATAAGGAACGGTGTCAGGGCCTCCTGGATTGGCAAAGCACAGAGGTGGCACAGCCTGAGGCTTTAGAGTTCCCAGGATCTGTGTTCAGATGTGACTGGTATCTCAGTGAGGGCTTCTCATCTGCAGAGTCATTTTGTGGCCTCGGGAAAGCAAGGAGCCTGCATGGTCTGGGGTCCAGCGCTAGGGAGACAGCCCATGGCCGTATTAGAGTTCTCATTCTCTAGAGTTCTCCTCTCTCTCTCTCTCTCTCTCTCTCTCTCTCTCTCTCTCTCTCTCTCTCTCTTTCTCTCTCTCTCTCTCTGTCTCTGTCTCTCTCTGTCTCTCTCTCTCTGTCTCTCTCTCTCTCTCTCTCTCTGTCTCTCTCTCTCTCTCACACACACACACACACACACACACACACACACACAATGGAGACCGAACTCAAGATTTTCTCCATGCTAGGCAAGCACTCTACCCTTGAGTTAGTAATACATCTGGGCTGAGGTATACCAATTGATATAAGAGTAGGCATTTCTTTGCCCCTTTGGTCCCTGGATTCCCAGAGTGACAAACTCTGGGTCCCTGTCGAGGAGCTGGTAGGGTTAGTTAGCACACTGGAGGTCACTGGAGGTCATTGGAGATGTGAGGGCTGTGATCCTGTTGAAGCGTGTCCACCCCATTTCTTTATTTCTATGGACTGCCTAGACGTCCCCCATCCCCCAGCTCCAGGAGTCCCTGGGCCCTCTCACTACAACCCTTCCCTTTTCCCTTGGGACTTGTCATAGAACATGGTCTCGGTGCCCATGTGCATATGGCTGGGCTCAGAACCCAGGCCTGATGGACTGACTTCTCCAAGACCCCACAGCACTACCCCAGCTTAGGCTGCTTTTGCTTTCTGGACAGGAACCTGGGACCCTGATCTCATACAGCCCCCGGGGCCACTTGATTAGGCAGGTTCTGAGCTAGCTGGTTCCACCCAGAGCCAACAGGACCCTAAGCCAGAGACAGCTGGATATAGGCATTAGGTGACCTTAGTTAAGGAGTCAAAAGAGCTGAGATTTGAAGCTTTCTCTGCTGACCCCATCCTTGGGATGCATGCAGGTGAAGGTTTGGGATGAAGGGGTTGGGACAGGTGGTTCCAAAAGGGGAGTGGCTTTGACTGATTTTTGACAGTACTGATGCCGCAGAAAGTGGGCTAGCAGGAATGTGACCTAACCACTGCAGGTCTTCAAACACCCAGAGAGGCCAAGCAGCTGAGCCAAGGCAACACAGGAGCCACTGCCGCAGCTTGCTCTTTGCTGCGGATGCTGTTTTGAGATCTTCCACACGAACTCGAGCTGCTGTAGGGCCAGAGTATAATCCAGAATGTAGGTCCCTAGAGGAGTATGCCAAACCGTCCAGCTGCTCCCGCATCACAGCAGGCCACGGTGACTACACCAGCATTAGCGCCAGGAGGCAGGCTGCCAAGCACTGGCTCTGTGAGTTCCATCGACCTGCTTCTTTCACCCCTCCGAGCCTCCTTTGCCAACAAGAGATAATAGTAGTGATTTTTTTTAAAAGCCAGATGGTGCATGTGAAACACAGAGCTGGCGGCTGTCTCCAGCATCGTTATTTGTTTGTGTGAGGGCTTTAGATATAGGGAGTAGGCATGAAGGTATGCCAGGGACATACCAGCTGGGCACTCCCCTTTGGTACCTCTGCAACAGTCGGTGGAGAAGGATTTAGACTCAGAGTGTCTCTGCTTGAAGGTCCCAGCCTGGCTGACCCATGGCCATGTCGGTGATGACAGGTCCCATTGTCTTCTTTCTGAGTACACCTTCTCTGCCCTACCTGGTGTGTGAATTCTGGGGTGCTATGAGCTGGGATGAGCAGTGCCTGTTGTCCTCCTAGGGGCAGGAAACCATACAGGACATGACTTTGTGACTCACTGCATGGGGGTTGTGTGACTAGCCACCTGTTGTGCCCATGAGCATGGATACCACCGGCTGCTGTCTGGCCCAGTTCTGGGAAGACTTTCTGGACCAACACTCCAGTTCTCCTTCGGGCTTTCCCCCTCCCCTGGGGTGGCTGTTTGTGAGCAGCAAAGTTGCTCAATCTTAGCAATTGCTATCGTAAGAGAGACAAGGTTGAACACTCTGGTGGAGACAGAGGACTCTGAGGGGGAAAGGAGGCGGGAGGGCCACACACATAGTACAGCTTTTTAGGCATTCATTTTAGTTTCTTCTTTTTTTTTCTAGAGATTTATTTATTTATTTTTATGTGTATGAGTACACTGTAGCTGTACAGATGGACGTGAGCCATCATGTGGTTGCTGGTAATTGAACTCAGGATGGCCCTCTTGCTCCGGCCCCACTTGCTCCAGCCGCGCTCGCGCCAACCCCATTTTAGTTTCTTCTTTAGAAATTGTTTTTAAAATCCCATTATGTTATTAGTATATACATGCATGAACAATTTGTATATACGTACAAATGAACACATGCCTGCGTTCATTTGTTTGTGTGTGTGTGTGTGTGACACAACACAGGCTATATGTGAAAGTCAGAGGACTGTTTGCAGGAACTGGTTTCCCCTTTCTATGGTGTGGTTCCTAGGGACTGAACTCAGATCATCAGGCTTAGCAGGCAGGTCCCTTAACCTGTTAAGCCCCATTTTGGTTTCTATGATTGTTTTCTGGTCTCTTGGGGATGCTGGTGCTGCACCAGGCATGTTGAACGCTCCCCTTTAACATTATGAGGTGCAAGTCCTATTATTATTCCCATTTCACAGACTAGCCAGCTCAGTGAAGTTGAGTTAATTGCCTGAGGTTAAACAGTCACAATTTAGCCAGAGGTGGTAGTGTGTGCTTGTCATCAAAGCAACTTAGCAGACTTAGCAGGAAGGTTATGAGTCCCTAAGCCTGCCTGGGCTACAGAGGGAGACTTGAATCAAACCAAACAAGATGAGGAGCCAGCCACAGTGGGACTCAGATCATATATCCGTACACGTTTGCTTCAACTCTGCGCTTCGGTGGCCCCTTTCATGGGTACCCAGCCCCCTCCCACACTGTGTAGTGTGTATGTGTCAGCACCACTGGAGCAAGCTGGACCAGGCAAGTGCCTCCTACTCCCTCCACATAGCTGGCATTCCCCACGCCCTGATGGCATGGTAGGTGACCCCAGACCAGCCAGGCTCAAGCCTTATATGGCAATGGGAGAAATTTCCTCTGTCTTCCCATAGGAACCTAGAGAGGCTGCAGGGCTGGGCTGGCTACCCCTTGGAGTGCCTATGGCCTGGGGGGTGATCTGGAGCTGGGGGTGGGCTACAGCTTGGGCTTGTGACTGGCCTGGATTTTTGAACACACACAAGGATGTGAGCATGGTGATACTCCATGCCTGGTGCTCACCATGCATCGGCTCACAGATTCGCCTCAATAGAGCTATCACGCATGTGCCAGGCGTGCCGAAGGAACCCCGAACGTCCTTCAGGGGCCAGGATGATGAGACCCATCATAATGAAAAGGAAATGAAACCACCTGCCCAGGGCACTCAGCCAAGGAAAGGGCAGAGTCAGGATTCAGATGAGGTCCGTCTGACTCCAGACACTCACCCTTGGCCTCCTCTGGCCTTAGTCTATTAGGCAGCTGCAGCCTTGTAGTGACCCAGGTCTTCCTTGCTTATGTAGGATAAGGATCTCTGGCTATTGTGCCCATGTCTCAGCCCCCTTGGGCCAAATGAAGGTCACTTGTATTCCGTGTTCTGTTTAGGTGCCTAATGGTTATTTCAGTGCTCCTCTGCCACCCGGGAAGGGGGCTGGGATGTGGGAAGATCTCTGTCCACAGTAACTGTGTTTCTTGCCCTGTCTCCCAGCCATGTGGGGCCTTTGAGACTTGACCTGGGAGACTATGCAGGTGTGCCTTTTCCTGTGTCCCTGGCAGTACCACTCTGTCCTTGCCTGTTGGCATAGAGGACACCCATCTCTCTTGCTCTCCCCTTAATATATTATAAAGGAGACGGCGATAAGGGGTCACGTGGGCCTCTGGGGATTCAGTGTCCCCTGCAGGTCTGGCCAGTTGTGACCTTGCTGTGGCTATGTCACGGGCAGCTGGAGATGGAATTTCTGCGAGGTCTGCTTTATGCGTGTGGTCACTGGGTGTTTTTCTTTAGCTGCCCCATCTACTGGCGAGGACACCGTGTCCGGATAAGGCCCCAGAAAGGAATGTGAGCCTGTTGTCTTTGTGGGTACATGTTACAGGTTCCTGCTGCTCGCCAGGTGCCGGGCTGGGCATTTGTGGCCTGGCCCTGGCCCTTTTGGGAGCCTGTGGACTGTGTCAGAGCCCACAGGATCCCAGCGTGATGCTGCCTGTCCTTGGCATTCACAGGGCATCAGCCACTGTTGGCTGGCTTCTAGGGTGACGATATTTGCTCAGCCAAAGAGTCTGCTGTAGCCTTTTCTTTTCTTTCTTTCTTATTTTATTTTATTTTTTCGAGACAGGGTTTCTCTACATAGCCCTGGCTGTCCTGGAACTCACTCTGTAGACCAGGCTGGCCTTGAACTCAGAAATCCACCTGCCTGTCTCCCAAGTGCTGGGATTAAAGGCATGAGCTACCACCGCCTGGCCAGCCTTTTCTTTTTATGGTGGTGCTGGGGATTGAACCCAGAGCCTCAAGCATTGGAGGCAGTATTCTACCTGTATCTTCTGTTGATGTAACTCATGTGACAAGATAAGCCTGGAGGGTCAGGAATGTTCAGGAAGGGGGTTGAATCAGAGCTATGGTGGTGACTCCAGAGGCTTGCCAGCCTTTGGTGCTTTTTTTGTTGTTTTGGTTTTGGTTTAATTTTGAGACATGGTGTTGTGTTACCCAGGATTGTCTTAAACTCGCCCTGTAGCTGAGGATGGACCTGAACTTCTGATCCTCCCATCTCTGCCTCTTCAGTGCAGAGACTGCAGATGAGCTCCACCACATCCAAGCTGTTTGTAAATCCTTAAGAAACGTAACCCCTCTGGCCTTTGAGCATTTGGGATGGGGGCTGGGGTGGTGGGAGAGGGACTTTCTTGTTTGTCTCAGGTTGTTGACCAAGGCAGCCTGGAGATAGCTGTGGTGGCTGCCAACATTGTTCTCTGGGGCTGAGACGGGAGCATACCTCTGTAACAGGTGGACAGTTGTTTCTTGTCGTCTAAGCCAGAAGTTTGAGGACGAAGAGAAGCTTGCCTTTGAGGAGCGTCTATTCAGAGGGTCCAGCCTCCTCTGGGGGGGTCTTCATGACATCATGTCAGGGCATAGAGAGATGTGGGTGGGCCCTCTCTTGTACAGCATTCTGGGTGTGACTGGGGGCAGGGTTGGATGGTGGTAACTGACACTGGACAGGAAGGCCAGTTTTATATATGTTGTCTTTGGGTATTAAGGGTGTATATCACTGTGACCCAATTTTATAAAGGAGGCAACTGAGGCCCAGCATAGGAAAATAAGTCATCCAGAGGATGGAGCACTGGAGAAGGAGGGCCAGGGGGAGCGCCAGGCAGCTGGACTCATCCCACCCCTTCCTCCTCTTAGCCCTTTAACCCCACCCATTATGACTTTAGGGGGCTTCTGGGGTCTCAGTTTCCCCAGCTATTGGCTAAGGAGCACAACCCAGATGCTGAGCTCCCTCTGGGTTCTGAGGTTAAGTGGATGTGTTAATTCTGCCCCTCCCAAGCCCCCTCCGGAGCCTTATAAGCCAATTTAGCACTTCAAGTTTGTCACCTTGTATTTTGGCCCCTCGTGTTTCCTGAAGAACTTATCTTGGGGGATAATGGGCTAGACTGGAAAAGGGCATGGAGGTACAAACACTGGGACAGGATCCCCTGAATAACCTGCTGCCTCACGAAAGGTAACCCCTCCTCTACCCCTTTTGGCTTCCTTCTCTCTGAAACTTGTGGCCTGGCCACCAACCACCTTGTTGGAGGCAAGGAGGAAGCTGGGATGGCCCAAGGATCTAGACCCTGAGGGAGGTGCAAATCTTTTGTAACCATGAACTAGTTCATTGGCCCAGCCCAGTTTCTCATCAGATCTATCAAATGACATACCTAGAAGGGGGAATGAGAAACCCATCCCCCACAACCCCCACCCCCAGGTCAGGCAAGTTTGATTCTTGAGAATCTGGTTATTAATGGATGGTGGTCTCAGGAGCAGGTGTGACAAGCCGACACTATGCATGTCAAACTCCCAGCAAGCATTTGGTATTGACTGGTGTCGGGTAGTTACTTGTTCACACTAGCTCTCAAGGCAAGCCTAGGAGGTAGCTAGGATCCTCTTCTGACAAGGAATCTGAGTTTTCACACAGCTACTAAGTGAATTAGCCCAGGCCTTCTGACTCCAGCTCATACTTGTTGATCATTTTACTCTTCTTTCTACTATCTGGGCTGACAGCTATCTCATCCCACAGCCTTGCTTCAAGGTCCAGCTCAAGGGTACTGCTTCTGAGCAAAGCTTCCCCAGAGGCTGAGCAGGGTGTGTGTGTGTGTGTGTGTGTGTGTGTGTGTGTGTGTGTGTGTGCTCGAAAGGGGGAGGGGAGGTTCTTTAGGGAAGGGAACCTGGACCATGCTTGAGTAAGATCCAAGAATCCAAAGCCTGGAGCTACGGAGGAAACTGACCTTTTAGCCACTGCGTTTCCTCTCCCTGCCTGCACACCTGTCCCAGCCAAGGACACAGCTGCTCTAGTCCAGGCTCACCTATCCACACATGAATGGGTCACCTGCTTTTCTCACCCTGGTCACTCTGGTGGCTCAAGCATCTGTCACTGTTGGCTCCAAAGGAAGGTGTGAATCCATTCCCGGAGTCCACTCCAGTGTCTGTCATACACAGCCACAGCTTTTGGGAAGCTGCTTATTTCCAAGAGAAGTCTGGAGGAAGTGGTGGAGGCAAATGGCAGGCTTCTGTATTCACTGAACACTTGTTGATGGAGTGCGTGCCTGCTCTAGGCCGGCCACTGTAGAGTGCTAGGCATCTGTATGTTTTCTCATGGCTGGGACAAAATGTCTGATAAAAAGAAACTTGAGGAAGGGAGCATTTGTCTTGGCTCACGGTTTTTGTTTGTTTGTTTGTTTATTTTGGTTTTTGGTTTTTCGAAACGGGGTTTTTCTGTATAGCCCTGGCTGTCCTGGAACTCACTCTGTAGACCAGGCTGGCCCTGAACTCAGAAATCTGCCTGTCTCTCCATCCCAAGTGCTGGGATTAAAGGCATGAGCCACCACTGCCTGGCTTTGTCTTACAGTTTTAAGGGATGTCCATCCTAGGGGGGAAGGCATGTCCAGGACTGTGCCATGCCGGGAAACAGGTGATTGCTGGTACTCAGCTCGCTTCCTCCTCCCCCTGTTTTCTGTAGTCTAGGACTCCAGGTACCCTTGGGGCTGTACGGCTGACATTCAGGACAGCCTTTCCTCTCCATCATACCTCTCAGGAAACACCTTCAGTCCTTCTCAGAGGTCTGCTTCCACCTTTATTCCTGTCCAGAAGGCTGACCAGGCAGCATCAGAGGACACAAGCTGATAAGCCTGTCCTGGGACTCACCTCTGCACACTTACTTCCTTGGATGGCTTCCGCTCTTCAGCTGGGGAGGCGGGGGAGGGGAGGCCAGCTGCTCAGCGCCAGAGCTCTTTCCCAGTTCAGCCACTTGCTGGGTGATACGACTCAGGGGGCATTGCTCACCTTCTCTGAGTCTCTGTCGTCCTCTCCTTCCCAAACACTTAAAGTGAACGCCCTCACGGGGGGGGGGGGGCGCGGGAGGGCGCAATGGCCACTGTCTGAAGAAAGCAACATCAGGGAAACTGTGTCAGCAACTGTTTGTTGCATGGGATGGAAGGGTCAGAGCAAGGCCAGGTGGATTGGAAGTGGAGGCAGATTCATGGACAGGCTGCAGTGTTTTAAAATCAGGGGCTTGGGGAGATCCTCTGTGCTAAGAGTCTTCAGGTGAGGATAGAATACTGCAGATGCGTGGAGAAGTTCACTCTCAGGGGACAGAGCTGGAACAAAGGCTCTGGGGTAGCAGTGAGCCCAGCAAACAGGAGATAGTGTGGAAACCAGGCCAGGATGGTGGAGGAGCAGGAAATGAGATGGGCATCATTAATTGAATGATAAGTAAGATGGAGATAGGTGCTAAAAAAAAGTGCTTGCTCTGCGTAAAGGAAGTCATCCACACACACCACTGCCCCCACCCCTACCCCAGCCTAGACCCACCCCTACCCTGGCCCCCACACATCCCTGCCATGGTCCACACACCCCTCCCCCTGCCTAGACCCCCACACACCTCTGCTGCATCTTCTGAGAGCCCCGATCAGTGTGAGGAGCCTCCATCAGTGAGAGCAGCCATGATCAGCCTTCTGCAGTGTGTGCCTGACTCTTGTTCCCAGCCCTGCCAGATTGTCCAGTCAATCTGGTGTGGTGTGTCTCTAAGAACAAGGACTGTGTCCTTCCCTTGAACCATGTTTACCTGGTAGGAGGTGTAGGGCAGGATGCTACAGATAGGCTGTGGTGGGGTGGGGCTTCTGCCTAGCTACATAGTGTGGGTGCGAGGCAGGCCCTTTGGATCTCTCCCCTAAGGTGCCACATGCTGGTTCTTTGCCTGGTGTGTGTGTGTGTCTGTGTGTGTGTGTGTGTACATGTGTACAGGTATGTGTGTATGCACATGTAAGTGTATGGAGGCCAGAGGAAGCTGTTGAGTGTCTTCCTTAACCACTCTCTACCTTGTTTGTTTGCTTGCTTATTTGTTTGTTTGAGACAGGGTCTCAATGTATAGCTCTGTTTGGCCTGGATCTCTATGTAGACAAGGCTGACCTAAGTGCTGGGATTAAAGGCATGCATTGCTATGCCTGGCCTCCACCTTATGTTTTTCATGTACCTGGAGATCATCAGTTTAGTCAGATTGGCTGGCCAGTGAGCCCCAGGGATCCTCCTGTCTCTACCTCCCCAGTACTGAGATTACAGGTGTGTGCTGCTACACTTGGGTTTTACATGGATGCTGGGGATTGAACTCAGGCCCTCAAGCTTGCGTGGCAAGCACTTTTGAAGATGTCCCCTCAGCCCCTTGCTTATACTTTTGTGTGCACCCCTCCATATAAGGCTTTCCAGCCATGGGTGATGCGAACAAGACATGATGAAACAGTGAATTAGATATGGGCCAAGTTAAAATTTAGAACTGATTAACTTCGGTACTCACGGTAACTATTCGTTGTCATTGTTTTAAAAGCCTTTACTTAGCAAAGGGAAAACTTGCCAACCTAATTAGGGTCCCTCCCCCTTTTAAAATCCCTTGTCTTCACTGCCCCAAGTCTGAAAGCCACTGACCCAACATGTCGTCCCTCAATGGACACTTGAGGTATCCAGGACCCTGAGAGGTTTGCTGGGGTCAGCAACAAGTATGAATTGTTCCACTTTTGGTGTGGTATTGGAAAGGGGCAGGGCTTGGCAAAGAGCTGTAAGAGAGAGCCCAGAGGAAGGGCCACTCTCCACAGAGGCAGCAGGAGGGGGACAGCTCTGGCTTCTCAGGAAAAAACAGCCAGTCCCAGCTATCTAGAAGCTGGGGGATCTGGCTGGGTCCTGGGGCTGAGCCTAGAATCAATTACAAACCTTCCCTGCGTTTTCCAGTGCTGTATGGACTAGACACTGTTGTGACCCCTCTGGTTGAGTTCCAACCTGTAAAATCAGAACATGAGTGCCTGGGGCAATTTAATAAGATAACACAAAGCTGGTCTCAGTGGATGCTTAGCTAGGTGACCCCTTCTGAACCCAGGCAGGAGAGGAGCCACATGTAGGTGGAATCTGAGCTGCAGAAGGGTCAGATGGAGGTCACTTAGGTAGTTGCCATCTCTGTTTATTGGGTTCACAGTGGCAGGAGCAGACGGGAGCTCTCCAGATGTGTGCGTGCACAGGCTGGTGTCGTTTAGTGGGAAATGACGACATCAGGAACTTCGATACAGATTGATTAGTACACTTTTATCTCTGTGTGATTAGGTACATGTGTGTGTACATGCAAGCACACGTCTGTAGAGGTCAGAGGTCAACCTCGCTCTGGAGTCGCTCCTCAGGAGCTTGAGACTTGGAACTCAGCAATTCAGCTAAGCTGGCTGGCTGGCTGCGCAGCAAGCCCAGAGACCTCCTACTGCTACCTCAGGAGTGCTGGCGGTTACAAGTTCAAGCTGTCCTAGCTGGCTTTGGACTTGGTACTGGGGATCGAACTTCGTTCCTCATGCTTGTGTGGCAAGCACTTTACTGTTTGAGCCATCTCCCCAGTCCCCTTAACTATGTGGACTCTGTGGTTTTAGGATGAGAACTTTATCCACCCCATTTCACTGCTCCCTGCTGCCTAAGTGTAGCACTGTGTGCGTCCAGGCTGTAGTCCCTGAGGAAATGCCCAGTAAGTGAATGGATGAGGAGACAAATCCTGGCTGTGTGGTGTCATGAGCACCATAGGAAGGACTAAGCATGGTCCACAGACTCCAAATGGTTGGCTGGGAATATTCTTGCTGTGTCCAGATACCTAGCTCGATATAAACTGAACAAGGGGTATTAAGCCACCCTGATACTGTCTCGTCAGGTGCAAGCACTTAGATAGCATACTTTTTGTTTTTTGTTTGTTTGTTTGTTTTTTGTTTCTCAAGACAGGGTTTCTCTGTGTGGCTTTGGCTGTCCTGGAACTCACTCTGTAGACCAGGCTGGCCTCGAACTCAGAAATCTGCCTGCCTCTGCCTCCCAAGTGCTGGGATTAAAGGTGTGTGCCACCACTGCCCTGCTTGTTTTTTTTTTTTTGTTTGTTTGTTTTTTTTTAAGATTTTTAAAGATTTATTTATTTATTACACTGTAGCTGTCTTTAGACACCCCAGAAGAGGGCGTCAGATCTCATTACGGATGGTTGTGAGCCACCATGTGGTTGCTGGGATTTGAACTCAGGACCTTTGGAAGAGCAGTCAGTGCTCTTAACAGCTGAGCCATCTCTCTAGCCCTTGTTTTTTTATTTTTATTTTTTAAGATTTATTTTTATTTTATGTGTATGAGTGTTTGCCCACATGCATGTCTGTGAATGACAGGCATGCAGTGCCCATTGAGGCAGAAGAGGGCATCAGACTGACTGGAGCTGGAGTCACAGATGGCTATGAGTTGCCATGTGGTTGTGGGGGAACTAAATCCAGATCCTCTGCAAGGGCAGCCAGTACTGTTAACTGCTGAACCATCACTACAACCTTTTGTTGTTATTTTTAGGCAGACTCTCGATCCATAGCCTAAGCTGTCCTTGAACTTGCCATCCTCCTGCCTCAGCCATGCAAGTGTGGGAATAGCTTTTTAAGAGGAGAGGCCAGGAGTGAAGAGCCCCCACACTCTGCATCTTTCAGGGCTATAGTTTAAGGTGGCTTAAGTATGGAAGGGCTCAGCAGGGCTTCTTACTGTATGAGCATCAGTTTCCTCAGGCATGAAGCAGGCACTGAACCGGCGCCTACCTCCTAAGGCTGCTGGGAGATCTGAAAAGAGAGCCAGTGTGCCTGAGATCCAGCTGCTGTTACTTGGATCCTCCCATAGCTGCCCGAAGTACCCGTGTGGTTATGGAAGGACTCAAATATCTGTCTTCTGTGGCTTGTGAAGGAAAGTACACTAGGGATTAAACCTCATCTGACAGGTGAGGGTGGAGGCTGAAGATGACTGATTCATTCAGTCATTCTCTGGCCAGAGCAGAGGTAACGTCGCAGTCGCAAAAGCTCCTCTTAGCTCCCATGTTATCCTTGCACGCTCACTGAGTAGTTCAGCCTTGATGCTCACTGGGTGGGGAAGGTAATGATCTGCTGAACCCAGAGAGATCATTTGCTGAGGACACATGCCTTAGAAGTGAATGGCAGCCTGGGTAGCTGTCTCTAGAGCTCACAGCTTCCCACATCCTGGGAGCTTGGTGTTCTGGGGACAGCATAGGGCGCATTCTTGAAGGTGTTCAGTTCCCCGGAGTAGATCCTCTAGTAAGCCCTGCCCCCAGGCTGCCAAGAACACCTTCTAGCACCAGGCTGACTAGGAATCTGCCTGGAGGATCAACAGGAAGCAGGCATGAACCCTGCCTGGGGTTGCTTCTAGGTGCCCTTTGCCCCCAGCCCTGTCTCAGTACTGTGGTCTCACCTCTGTAGGAATTCCTCTGTGACCAGAAGTACAGTGATGAAGAGAACCTGCCGGAAAAGCTTGCAGCCTTCAAAGGTGAGTCAGGGCTGCTGGCCCAACAGCCCCCAGGGAGCTGGTTGCTCCCTCAGCCCGTAGCACACAGGCTTCCTTGGCCCCACAGGACTGGGCTACAGCTCTGATTCATCCACAATGCCCCACTTCCCATAGGGCTTTGAGACAGAGGTCCCCCCAAAGAGTCAGGAACAGGCCCTTTCCCCTTCCTGTGTCCCTGTGGGCCCTTGGCTGCCGGCTTGCTCTGGCTCTGCCCCTTTGTCCCATGGCTACCCAGTGTGGCTCAGGTTGGCTCCTATTTTCCCTATCTAGGCTCTCTGCACTCCCAAGGCCCCAGCACACAATCTGCCCTTTGTGAGCAGTTCGTGCATGTCCCCCTCCCTGGTGGAGTCTCTCAGGAGCCCCTGTGGAGAATAGACATTTGTGTTGCTACAGTGGGGCAGGGGGGCAGAGTTTCTGCCCATTGAATCCCAACAGCACGGGATGAAAAGAAAACAGGGCCCAGGAGCCTGCGCAGGGAGAGGGCAGTATAAAGGTTCCTCTGTTCAGGGCCCTGGTGCTTGGTCCTCCGCCAGTGGCTCGAAAGGAAAGGAGCCTGGGCACACAAGGAATGGGCAGACCCACCTTTCCTGTCTCTGGGATGCACTTGGGGGATGGGGCCCTGGACTTTCCAGAGGATAGCCAAGAAGTCCCATGCCTCTCCCAAGTGTTTGCTGTGCTGGCATCCTTCCCATTCCAAGGCCAAGTACCTGTCAGTGTGCCTTGCCTGCCTCATCTGGTTCACAGCATGATTGTCTTGGCCAGGACTTAGATGGCAGTCATATTAAAAATGGCCAGCAGGTGCTGAGTGTTGGCCCATGTAAAGCCCTGTTCAGCAATAGCTGGCATGCCTTGTTGAGCCACCCCATTCCCCATCCTTAGGAGGCAGATGGTGAGATCACTCATTTATAGACCAACAAACTCAGGTTTGGGGAAGCAGAGGGGTTACATATCCCATCTGAGGCAGAGCTGAGATCTCAACCTAGGTCTGTTTTCTCTACATGGAGTGGTGAGCAGGGCAAACATGCAGGAGATATAGGCAAAGGATACTCAGAGCTCACTCCTCATGGGGACCTTCTGGGAAACAAAACTGCTCTTGGGGTCTGAATTTACATCTTCATTGGGAGGTAAGGTTGGGTTTGTTTAGCAGGTAGTCCTAGCGAAACATAGTTTGCTGGAAAAGGAGAGACACAAAGGTCCTCAAGCCATTCATTCCTCAGCTCTCCAGATGGTTGCTCACTGGGTACCAGGCCTGGGGAGTCACATGGAACAAGACCTTAGGAGTGTGTGTGTGTGTGTGTGTGTGTGTGTGTGTGTTTGTGTGTGTGTTTGCCTGTACAGGGGCGGGGCAGGGATAAGCACAGAGCAAGGAGAAGCCAGAGTCAGCAGGGTGCAGGTTTCTGGTCCTTAGGACGATCTGAGCACAGCTAGGAGGACACTCCAGGCTGAGAGGCCAGCCAGGTAGGATGGAGGGGAACAAGGTGCCTGTAGCTGTGAATTAATTATTAGTTAAGAGAGGAATCTCCACTCCCAGGCGCTCTAACACGCTCAGGATCAGAGGTGAGGAGGACATAAATTTGTCCCAACACGGGGAGTAACTGGGACCAGCGGGACCAGGCACACAGGAACTCCGCCAGCCCAGTGGCTCAGGTTCCTTCTGGTCCCACAACACCCAGAGGAAGCTCCACTCCCAGGCGCTCTAACACGCCCAGGATCAGAGGTGAGGAGGACATAACATCTGTCCCAACACCCGAAGTAACTGGGACCAGTGGGACCAGGCACACAGGAACTCAGCCAGCCCAGTGGCTGGGGTTGCTCCCGGTCTGTCTGGGCTGGCCAGTGCCCTGAGCAGACCTTGGGCACAAACTCTGCAGTCATTCCCAAAACACCCAGAGGAAGCTCCACTCCCAGATGCCCTAACAAGCCCAAGGTCACAGGATCCCAGAATCACAGGATCACAGAGACAGCTTGACTCTGAGGAGTTCTGACACAATCAGGATCACAGGAAGGACAGGCTCCAGTCAGATTTACCAAGGGAAGGTAGCAGTAGAGATAACCAGATGATGGGGGGCAAGCGTAAGAATATAAGCAACACAAAACCAAGGTTACTTGGCATCATCAGAACCCAATACTCCCACCATTGCAAGTCCTGGACACACCATCACACTGGAAAAACAAGACTAAGATATAAAAATCACTTCTCATGATGATGATACAGGACTTTAAGAGAGACATAAATAGCACCCTCAAAGAAATACAACAGAACACAGGTAAACAGCTAGAAGCCCTTCAAGAGGAAACACAAAAATTCCCTTAAAGAACTATAGGAAAACACAATCAAACAGGTGAAGGAAATGAGAAAAACCATCCAGAATCTAAAAATGGAAATAGGAACAATAAAGAAATCAGAAAGAGAGACAACCCTGGAGATAGAAAACCTAGGAAAGAATGAGGAGTCATAGATGCAAGCATCACCAACAGAATACAAGAGATAGAAGAGAGAATCTCAGGGGTAGAAGACACCATAGAAAACATTGACACAACAGTCAAAGAAAATGCAAAAAAGCAAAAAAGCTCCTAACCCAAAACATCCAGGAAATCCAGGATGCAATGAGAAGACGATACCTATTAAAGATATAGGTATATTATCCCAAGTAAATATCTTCAACAAAATTATAGAAGAAAACTTCCCTAACCTAAAGAAAGAGATGCCCATGAACATACAAGAGGCCTATAGAACTCCAAATAGACTGGACCAGAAAAGAAATTCCTCCCTTCATATAATAATAAAAACACCAAATGCACTAAACAGAGAAATAATTTTAAAAGCAGTAAAGGAAAAACATCAAGTAACATATAAAGGCAGGCCTATCAGAATTACACCAGACTTCACACCAGAGACTATGAAAGCTAGAAGATCTTGGGCAGATGTCAAACAGACCCTACAAGAACACAAATGCCAGCCCAGGCTACTATACCCAGCAAAATTCTCAATTACCTTAGATGGAGAAAACAAGATATTCCATGACAAAACCAAACTTACACAAAATCTTTCCACAAATCTAGCCCTACAAAGGATAATAGGTGGAAAACATCAACATAAGGAACAAAACTACACCTTAGAAGAAGCAAGAAAGTAATCTTTCAACAAAT
>NW_022196897.1:19859783-19869892 GCF_008632895.1 Mastomys coucha
AACTCAGAAATCCACCTGCCTCTGCCTCCCAAGTGCTGGGATTAAAGGTGTGCGCCACCACCGCCCGTCCTAAAAATGTGTTTTTAAATGTTAACAAATTCAGATAAATTGAAATCATGTAACTTTTCTCATTATAATGCAATAAAACTTTTAAAAAAATTATTAGCTAAACTGCTTTGGCATGCTGAACCCGCTCTCTTTTGTTTTGTTTTGTTTTTTGGATTTTTTGAGATAGGGTTTCTCTGTGTAGTCCTGGCTGTCCTGGAGCTCACTCTGTAGACCAGACTGGCCTCGAACTCAGAAATCCGCCTGCCTCTGCCTCCCAAGTGCTGGGATTAAAGGCGTGCCCGGCTGCACCCGCTCTCTTGATTCACAAATGAAAAACACACACACAGCAGCTAATTTTGATATGCCTTGAGTAGCGCATTGGGCATTTCTCCCCCCCCCCCCAGGCTAGCACATACCCCTCCAGTGTTCCTGGGTTAACACCTTCTAAATCTATGTTTTATCTTTGATGTGCTGTTACCTTCTGGGCAGCCCCTCCCTTAGGGCCACATTCCCTTTCCACCTGCATTGCTGGATGCTTTCTTTCCTGACGCTCTTAAATTTGATCTCTCTCCCTCCCAGGCACTGCAGTTCTGTTCTTCCCCCTTTCTCCCTCTGTCCCTTGCCAGGAATATTGTAGAGACTAATTCTTTTTGAAAGAATTCAATCCAGTAGTGGCAAGATGACTCAGCAAATAAAAGCATTGGCCATAAGACCCCAGTGACCTGAGTTCGATCCCCCAAACCCACGAGAAGGTAGAAGGAGAGAACTGACCTCACAAAGTGTCCTCCACATACATGCATGCCCAGACACACATCATATACATGTGTGCACGTGCGCGCGCGCGCGCACACACACACACAAATAATTCAGTCAAGAGATGTACAGAGTTCAAGCAAGTTGTTTTACCAAGGCTAAGCAAAGCAAACATTCCAAAGAGAAACTGGAGTGAGATTTTGCTTTGTTAGAGTAGAAAGAAGTTTTAGGGTTTTTTTTTCTTTGTTTGTTTGGTTTTTTTGTTTGTTTGTTTTTTGGAAAGAAGTTTTTATGAATATTCATAGGGGAAGGTGATCCAAATCATAGTATATCAGATCTCCATTTTAGGATATTTCTTCCCATGATCCTCTAGAAAATCCCACAAGGGTGGCTAGTATCAATACCATGTTACAGCAATATTATGACGTCTGGTCTTTCGAGCATACATACCCTATCTTAGAGTGTGTATGGTAGGGTATCCTTGTACAGCAGGAACAACCAGGCTGGTGGAACTAGCATATTTACCCACAAAGGGACACTGTGACTGTCAGGACAGTATATCACATGCTAGAGTTTTCCTCATGGCTAATTCTGGTATCAGGAGAAGTTTTTGGCTCTTCCAGAGACAACAGCTAAGATGGCAGGATTCCTGGGCTGGGGAGGGTGTCAAAGGCTCCCCAAGGGTTCAGTCAGTCCTTTCCAGAGGGTCACTGGGCTCTACAGGGAGAGCTGTGGCTTCTAAGCTAATGGCAGTATGTGCTTGTGATTTCCAGAGAAATACATGGAATTTGACCTGAACAACGAAGGCGAGATTGGTGAGTGAGGCCTTGATGCCAGAGAAGGAGGATGGGGAGGAGGCCTGAGATCCAAAGAATCCTGCTGCTCTGGGGAGGGGCACTGGGTGAAGCTGAAGAATGCCTGGATGCAGCTCTGATGGTCCTGTTGGCCCAGCTGCCAGACACTAGCAGCAAAGAGACATCTGGGAGAGACTTCCACGGAGGGGGACTGGGATCTTGATTCACACAACAAAAGACAACTTCAGAATGAGTTGTTACCATTTATTTCCATATTTGTATGTAGTTTGTGTGTGTGTGTGTGCATGTGTGTCTCTGTGTGTGTGGTATGTGTTAGGACAATGTACAGGAATCTGTTCTCTTCTACCATGTAGGTTCTGGGTTTTGAGGATCAAGTAGGTTGCCAATCTTGGTGGCAGACACCTTCACCTACCGAGATGTCTTGTCAGCCATGGCACTCTCCCTTTCCTCCCTCCTCCCTTTCTCCCCCTTCCTTGCTCCCTCCCCCCTTCCTCTTTTCCTCTTTTTTTTTTTTTTTTTTTTTTTTTTTTCTTATTTTGAGACAAAGTCTTGCTGTGTAGTTGTGTCTGGTCTGCAATTCACAGAGATCTGCCTGCCTATAGATGTGTCTTCTGACATTGCCCCTTCTCTTAATGTCTGAATGTTTGAATCCATGCTTAACACTTTTTAATATACTCCAAATTCACCTCATTAAAAATAAAAAGAGGGGCTGGAGGGATGACTTAGTGATCAAGGAGACTCGCTGCTCTGACAGAAAACCTAGATTCATTTTTCTAGCACCCATGTGGTGGTTCACAACCCCCATCGACTAGTTCCAAAGGATCTATTGCTCTCTTCTAGACTCCAAGGTACTACACACATAAAAAAATCCTTATACACACAAAAATAAATACATCTTTAAACAATTTTTGCTTGGTGATGGTAGTGTGTATCTTTTTTTTTAATTAGATTTATTTATTATTATAAATGAGTACACTGTAGCTGTCTTCAGACCACCAGAAGAGTGCGTCAGATTTCATTATGGGTGGTTGTGAGCCACCAAGTGGTTGCTGGGATTTGAACTCATGACCTTCGGAAGAGCAGTCGGTGCTCTTACCCACTGAGCCATCTCACCAGCCCGGTAGTGTGTGTCTTAAGTGCACCTGGGAGGCAGATGAAGGCAGATCTCTTGAGTTCGAGGCCAGCCTGGTCTACAGAGCAAGTTCCAGGACAGCAAGGGATACACAGAGAAACCCTGTCTTGAAGAACAAAAAGGAAGAAAGGAAGGAAAGGAAGGAAGGAAAGAAGAAAGGAAAGAAAGAAAGAAAGAAAGAAAGAAAGAAAGAAAGAAAGAAAGAAAGAAGAGAGAGAGAGAGAAAGACAGATTATGGAAGGGCTGGAGAGATGGCTCAGGAGTTAAGTGTGTACTGTTCCTACAGAAGACCTGAGTTCAGTTCCCAGCACCAGCATCACGTGGCATACAAAGAGCAGTAACTGCAGCTCCTGGGGTCTCTGCCTTCTGACCCTTTGTGGGCACTGCACTCATGTCCGGGGTGGGGGGAGAGAGAAGGAGAGAGGGAGAGAGGGAGAGAGAGGGGCAGGCTCATACAAAACAAAAACTACTTGGGCTGGAGAGGTGGCTTAGTGGTTAAGAGCACTGACTGCTCTTCCAAAGGTCCTGAGTTCAAATCCCAGCAAACACATGGTGGCTTACAACCATTCGTAAAAAGGTCTGATGCCCTCTTCTGGTGTGTCTGAACAGCTACAGTGTACTTACATATAATAAATAAATAAAGCTTAAAAAAAAAAAAAAGCTACCAAGAGAAGGCTGGGTTTGAGTAGCTTAATAATTGCTATCAATATGATTGTGGTGGCTTAATCAATGTTTACATTTAAAAGATTAAGTAAAAATGTTTTCCCATACTTGTTATCTGAAGAATTTGTCTTTCCGTAAGTGGGATTTTACAGGGTTTTATGAGCATACTCTGCAAACTTCATGGACTAAAAAGATAAAATTGTAGGTCACAAAGGTCAGCAGAATTCTTACCATACTCAGGTTACTAGGAGGTCGAGACGAGTCCTGACTGTAAACAAGGCTCATGATCTTGTCTGGGAGCCTTTTCTCAGAACAGACAACAGGGTCTGCTGCTAAAGTTAGCTTCAAGGGTCACACACAAGCTGGCTGTGAGCACAGCTGGCCAGCTGTTCTGTGGCTCTTGTCAGGAATCTCCCAAGGATGGAAATACTGTCTTGGCAGGCAGCCTTCACAGCATTTTTTTCTTTTGTCAGTTGGGTTAAAATTCTTGACTCTTTGCCAGTAAGGAACTTAAGGGTCAAGGGGCTCCTCTACCTCCCTGCACCCCTTCATCCTTTATCTTTCTGTCCTGCTGAAAGCCAAGCCCACTCTAAGTTCTCCCATCTCTTGGCCCAGCTCTATTGCCTGGGGATCCTCATGGAGTGCCTCCCTGCTAGATTCTCCAGCTTCCCACCCCAGAGCCTAGAGCTCCCTTCCAACCAGGCCTGCAGAGATTGCTTGGCTCCTAGACCAAGGCACTGCTGGGTCATTCTCCTGGGTCTCTTCTGTACTCGCTGTTGTCCCTTGTCTTGTAGTGACAAGGAGTGTAGACACTGACTGCCTCTCACCTCCAGCAGAACATGCTGCTTCCTGCCATCAAGATGTTGTTGGGGTGACAAAGGCACAAAAGATCAGGGTACTCACAGCCATGTAGGATGTTCTTGACTAGCAGGACTGGGCCATGGTCCAGGCTGCTCAGACACCCTCAGTTTGCAGATGGAAAACCAAGAAGTCTCAGGGCAGTGAAAGGACTTGGTGGGCTGTTGATGTTAATGATGTTAATGTGTAGGTAGGTTCAGGCCCACCCTCTGCTTCTGAATAGAGTCTCCATTACCCGCCCATACCCAGGATATTCCACTGTATGAATGGAACCAAATGCCTTCAGTCAACACCTGGATAGCTGCTACCATTTAAAAGTTTAGATTTTAGATGATTAGCGGTTTTTTTTTTTTTTGGTGTTTTCGAGACAGGGTTTCTCTGTGTAGCCCTGGCTGTCCTGGAACTCACTCTGTAGACCAGGCTGGCCTCGAACTCAGAAATCCGCCTGCCTGCCTCCCAAGTGCTGGGATTAAAGGCGTGCGCCACCACCACCCAGCCTCTTTTTTTTTTTTAGATTTATTTATTTTATTTATTTTTTATGTGTATGAGTACACTGTCGCTGTACAGATGGCCGTGAACCATCATGTGTGTGAACTCAGGACCTCTGCCGGCTCCGCTCACTCTGGCCCCGCTCGCTCCAGTGTAATTTACTGCAGCTGACTTCAGGCGCACCAGAAGAGGGCGTCTGCTCTCATTACAGGTGGTTGTGAGCCACCATGTGGTTGCTGGGAATTGAACTCAGGACCTTCAGAAGAGCAGTCAGTGCTCTTACCCGCTGAGCCATCTCGCCAGCCCTCTTCTTTTGTTTTAAGATGGGACTCATGTTGGCCTAGGCTGGCCTATAACTTAGTATGTAGCTGAGGGTGACTGTGAATGTCTGATCCTCCTGTCTCCCAAGTGTGGGGATTACAGGAGTGCATCAGCAGGCTAACTTTATACAGGGTAGGGGATGGAACCTAGGACTGCATGCATGCTGGGCAAAACTACCAATTGAGCTATATCTTCTCTGTGTGTGTGTGTTTTATTTTGTTTTCTGGCCAAGGTTGACCGGCAGCTAGAGCTACACAGATTATTTATTTGTTTATGAGGAGGAGCTGGACCACTATGGCCTGTGTTTGACAAAGGACAACCGGAGGGAGTCAGCCCCTCCTTCTACACCATGTGGGCTTCAGGGATCAAAACTCAGTACCTCCTGCTGGCTTGGCTGCAGACACCTCTCCCCATCTTGCTGAGCTATCTTGCTAGCATATTATTTCCTATTTTAACTGTTATTGATCAGCTTATGGCCGCCATCTCTCTAGATGGATCTGGTGGTGCCCTCACCAATGAGAGGCACAGTGGGTCAGGACACTCAGAAGCTCCCTGCCAAGTGTCCTCCCCGAAGTCTTGCCAGTTTGAAATTTGGTGGGCAGCACATAGCCCCATGAGCTTTGCCACAGAGAGGCCTGCACAGCCTAGCAGCTTCGGGTCTTGTGCAAGTGCGCCCCACCTCAGGCCTGCTCACAGTCATAGGATCTGGCCCTGCCCACCCTCCTTTGCCTATCCATTGTTCACTGTGAGCAATCCCCAGGAAATAGCCTCAGATGGTGGTGGGAGAGGCAGAGGCTAAGGTCAGGCAGAGGCTCCTGGTGGAGTGACTTTTTTTTGGTACCTCCCTTATTTTTCTTCTATTTTGTTATTTTGTTGTGTTTCCTGCTCTCAGGGGTAATTTTGGCTTCCTGTCCATCTCTCCTAGGGAGAGAGTCTTAGAGCAGCTGAGTGGAAGTGGCAGGTGGCAATGGTCTCCATTGTGGTGTGCCAGAGAAAGTTTGACTTTCAATGCCTGGGGTTGGGCTAACTCCTGGGCACCTTGGCTAACCTAGAACACTTGCTGGGATAGCAGCTCATCTGCATGAGCCTAATAACCAACCATTTCTCCCTTTCTCTTTTTCCTTCAAACTGATTGGTGGTAGGGGGCAGGGAGTACACATATACTTGTGCACCTGTGTATGGCTGTGTGTAGAGGATAGAGGTCAGCATTGGGGTCTTTTCAATTGCTCTCCTCTTTAGTTTTTTGCTTACTGATTTAGCTAGGCTGGATCCTCTTGTCAGTTTCCAGAACCCCATGATTGCAGGGTTGTGCTAGTGTGTCTGAATATTTACTTGGGTTCTGGGGCATTGAACTCAGTTCCTCCTGCTTGCATAACAAGCCCCTTATTGACTGAGCTGTCTTTCTAGGCCTTCCTCATTATGTAGCCCAGGTTGGCCTAAAACATGCAGTGATCCTTCTGCCTCAGCCTTTGAACTGCTGGGGTTGTAGACATGTACCACTCATCATTCCAGAGAGCTGAAGCAGTCCTCCCCAGGACCCCCAGTCAAGAAGAGCAAAGCTTGATTCCAGCCCATCTGACTCAAGAAACCCAGGTTCCCACCTGCTGGCTTTTACTGCCTCTGAGGAAAGCAAGGAGGGCTCATCCCTGCCTCCCCAGGGAATCATCATTTCTGCAGCCTCCAGGGAGAGAATTGTGTGTGCAGGTCACTAGGAATTGTGTGTGCAGGTCACTGAGAATTGTGTGTGCAGCTGTGGGCAACTCTGGCTCCCTCTAGGGCCTCAGGGTCCTGTCTCCACTCAGTAGATATTCTTTTCCTCCTGGCAGATCTGATGTCTTTAAAGAGGATGATGGAGAAGCTGGGGGTCCCCAAGACCCACCTGGAGATGAAGAAGATGATCTTGGAGGTGACAGGGGGTGTCAGTGATACCATCTCCTATAGAGACTTTGTGAATATGATGCTGGGCAAGCGGTCAGCAGTCCTCAAGCTGTGAGTACCTCCTTACCTCATGGGGTCTCAAAGGCAAGGACATCCTGTGGGGAGGGGCCCTGGGCTCAGGACACCTTAGCCATCCGCTAGTGGGTGGACAGTTCATTGTGCTACCTGCTGCACGAGGAGCTTGAGTTTTCTGGGCCTGTTTTCCTTAGGATTAGCACAGCAACCCCAAGATCGAGGCTTCCCCAATCAATGACCAAAGTGATGGCAGCACCAAATCTGACCTTCCTTCCTTCCTTCCTTCCTTCCTTCCTTCCTTCCTTCCTTCCTTCCTTTCTTTCTTTCTCTCATCAAAGTTTTTGGAGATAGGGTCTTCAGGGTCTTAATTGTGTACTCCCAGGTAACCCCGGTTGGTCTGTTACTATGTAGCCCAGGCTTACCTTAAAAGTCATGGCAATCCTCCTGCTTCGACCTCCCAAGTGCTGAGATTATAGGCATGCAATATCACACCTGACTATGCTCACTTCCTTCTTTCCCTGGAATCAAATCCAGGGCCTCATACATGGCAGGAAAATGCTCTAGCCATTTTGATACACCCCTATCCCTATTGTTGACATGTCCTGAACATTTTTCCTTATTTGTAAAGCATATTTCTACTCCCTTTGGTGTTGTGAGTGGACAGTCTATAAAATCAGCTTTAGCTGGGCATGGTAAGGCCATCTCTAGTTTTAGTACTAAGGTAGTAGATGCAGGAAGGACAGGAGTTTCAAGTCTCTCTTCAGCTACATAGCAAGTTTAAGGTCAACCTGGGCTATGTGAGACAGATCTCCAATGGCTTTCGCCACCCCCTTCCTGAAAAAGTCAGCTCTAGTTGAATCCTGACACTGATCCTTGTTCCTTTTTGTTTTGTTTTTTTGTTTTTTTGTTTTTGTTTGTTTTTTTGTTTTTTTGAGATAGGGTTTCTCTGTGTAGTCCTGGCTGTCCTGGAACTCACTCTGTAGACCAGGCTGGCCTTGAACTCAGAAATCCTCCTGCCTCTGCTTCCCAAGTGCTGGGATTAAAGGCATGCACCACCACTGCCCAGCATGACCCTTGTTCCTTAAGGACCCTAATGGGAAGGTTATCCTGTCCCTGAACGGTGCTTTCATTTTTTTTTTTTTTTTTTTTTTTTTTGGTGTGTGTATGCCTGTGTGTCCCTCTGTCCCTGTGCATGTGCATGTATGTGTGCATGTGCGTATGCATCCATGTGCATGTATGAGTATGAGATGCTTTACTGTATAGTTCAGTCTGACTTCAGCTTTGGAATCCTGCCTCCCGCTCATGAGCCAGGATTACAAGTTTGCACCACGGCTCCTGGCTGCTTCTCAGTGTCCTCCATTAAAAGTGGAAATGGTAACACATGAAGCATTGTCCTGAGGGCTAGTGAGATGAGATGATTTCAGCCTAGTGCCCAGCTGATAGCAAACATCCATGTGGTACCATGAGTTATACCTGTCTCACTAGTGAAGGAGCTTGCTCAGCTCAGGAGATGCAGTCAGTAAATGGCATGGTCCGAGTTTGTTTGCCCAGAACCACATCAAGTGCTGGGATGGTGGCACATTCATGTATCCTAGCACTTAGAAGGTGGAGACAGGCAGAACCCTGGCCAGATAGCCTATTTAGAATGTTCCAGCCCACCAAAGACTGTGTCTCCAAGGAAAAGAAAAGGAGGCAATGCCTGAAGAATGTTCCCTGGGATTGTTTCTGGCTTTCACGTTCATTGAGGCTCACGGAAGCCAGGGAACTGGCTCCTGAGCCTACGTTTCAGTGTGCCCAGAGCTTGTGGTGTGCCCTTTTGTGTACAAACATATATAGGTTGAGTGTTTGTCTTGAGTCCTCAGATGCAGGTAGTCTCCCAGAAAGGCTACATTTTTTGAGACTACATTTTCTCTTTCCCAGATTGGGATGGATTTATAGCCCAGTGGGGAAGGGCGTTGATTTGTTTTGGAGACAGGGGCCTTTCTTCCTTCCTTCTTTTCTTCCTTCCTTCCTTCCTTCCTTCCTTCCTTCCTTCCTTCCTTCCCTTCTCTCTCTCTCTCTCTCTCTCTCTCTCATTCTTTCTTTCTCTCTTTTTTTTTTTTTTTTGGTTTTTTGAGACAGGGTTTCTCTCTGTAGCCCCGGCTGTCCCGGTACTCACTCTGTAGACCAGGCTAGCCTCGAACTCGGAAATCCGCCTGCCTCTGCCTCCCAAGTGCTAGGATTAAAGGCGTGCGCCACCACCGCCCGGCCTTTCTTTCTCTTTTTGAGATAAGCTCTCTTTGTTATGTGTGTGGTCTTGTCAGGCCTGGAACTCTATGTAGACCAGGCTGTCCTGGAACTCACTCTGTAGTCCAGGCTGGCCTTGAACTCAGAAATCCTCCTGTCTCTGCCTCCCAAGTGCTGAGATTAAAGGCGTGTGCCACCACCACCCGACCAATGGCAACTTTTTAAAAGATCTGATGGGGGTTGGGGGTTTAGCTCAGTGGTAGAGCACTTGCCTAGCAAGCACAAGGCCCTGGGTTCGGTCCTCAGCTCTGAAAAAATAAAAAGATCTGATGATTATTTTGGGGCAGAGCTCTGGCCCAGCCCACTCTTCTTCAGAAGCTTGGATAGGGAAGGCATATGGCCTAGAAGCTGTAGGCTTAGAGGGCTGTACCTTCTTCCACCTCAGACTGGCTGAGCAGTTGGGGTTGGGGCGTCCCACTTCTATTTTGTACCTGGATTTTCTTCTGTGAAGGAGGATCACCAATCTGCCCCTTCCATTTCAGGCTGCCCAAGGCATTCTATTGAGGATGCTGCAGAGGGAATGCTGGGAGCTTTCTGTATGAGGGGAGGAGTCTTAATTCTTTTCTTTTCTTCATCTCCAAACCAGGGTCATGATGTTTGAAGGAAAAGCCAACGAGAGCACCCCAAAGCCAGCTGGCCCACCTCCAGAGAGAGACATTGCCAGTCTGCCTTGAGGACCCACCTGGACCTTCTGGCCTGCCATCCCTGCCCTGCATCTTCCTTCTGCCATCTTGACTCATTGTTATATGTCTCATATGTTCTGTCCCAGTGGACTCATTTTCTTTTCTGTT
>NW_022196897.1:19870294-19870659 GCF_008632895.1 Mastomys coucha
AAGGAACAACCTTTGGGTCCTTCAGAGGAACCACTCCTTTACAGACAGCTCAGAGGGACAGTGGAACCATACTGTCCCTTGCTAGGGCAGGAGAGGGGTTTGGAGGCAGAGGCGAGGTCAGTGGTATGAGAGAGTCCAACTTTCAGGGAGGATGCTGGGGCACCAGGGTAGAAGTGGAACAAGTGTTGAACCTCAACCAGAGAAACAAACTGTCTGATTGCACAGTGCCCCTAATCCAGCTATTTACCATCCTGGCCCCCTCACCCCTCCCTTCACCCCCTCAGCAGTTATTTATCAAGTATGTATTACAAGCTTTAAGTCTTCTTGCTTTGTCTCCATGTGTGCTATGTCCAACTCCTAGCTCC
>NW_022196897.1:19872810-19873476 GCF_008632895.1 Mastomys coucha
TAACTGGTGTAACCAGCAGTTTGGGGACTGCCAAGTATGGCTTTGTCCCTGTGACTCAAAAGATGTTTATCAGGTAGATTCGGGTGAATGCCATTATTGTGTGCATGTGTATGTATGTATGGAATATAGTCTCTGCAGACTGAATGAAATAAACAATAGCAATTTTTAAAAAAAATGCAAAAAGCAAAAAGACCCTAACCCAAAACATCCAGGAAATCCAGGACACAATGAGAAGACCAAATCTAAGGATAATAGGTACAGAAGAGAGTGAAGACCTCCAACTTAAAGGGCCAGTAAATATCTTCAACAAGATTACAGAAGAAAACTTCCCTAACCTAAAGAAAGAGATGCTCATGATCATACAAAAAGACTATAAAACCCCACATCGACTGGATCAGAAAAGAAATTCTTCCCGCCACATAATAGTCAAAGCACCAAATGCACAAAACAAAGAAAGAATACTAAAAGCAGTAAGGGAAAAAAGTCAAGTAACATATAAAGGCAGGCCTATCAGAATTACACCAGACTTCTCACCAGAGATTATGAAAGCTAGAAGATCCTGGACAGATGTCATACAAACCCTAAGAGAACACATATACCAGCCCAGACTACTATACCCAGCAAAACTCTCAATCACCATAGATGGAGTAACCAAAGTATTCCATG
>NW_022196897.1:19873683-19873852 GCF_008632895.1 Mastomys coucha
AAAAACTCCAACACAAGAAGGGGAACTACATCCCTGAAAAAGCGAAAATGTAATCTTCCAACAAAACTCAAAGAAGATAGACACATGAATGGAATGCCAGTTCTAACTACAAAACTAACAGGAAGCAACAACTACTTTTCCTTAATATCTATTAATATCAATGGACTCA
>NW_022196897.1:19873863-19875437 GCF_008632895.1 Mastomys coucha
GCCAGTCCTTCCATTTCACTGCTGGCCTCTAGGGGTAAGTGCCTTGTGGAAGGTCAGTGGAGGCTGTCAGAGAGTATAGACTGGAGTCCTGCTTTAGGCTGCACTGGTCAAAAGGAAAAGGTGAGGCGCAGCATCCCCTGCCTGATACTTGAGAAGGTGTGATCCCTACTGAGCCTTGGGTCAGGACTCACCCTCCTGAGAGCCTCCAAGTTGGCAGTGAGATTTGAGTAAGGGCCAAGCTTACCTTTGCAGATTGTCTCCCTTACTGCTTCTTGACTGGTCCTCAGAGACCGTTTCCAAGAATGCAGGCAGCAAAATATCAAATATCTTACCAGTGTGGGAAACCTCAACCTTGGCCCTGCCTGTGTTTGGGAACCATTTACTCTGGGCACTCAGGACACAACACAGTCACTCGTCCTACATATTTATCAAGCACCTGCTCTATGACACGAGTCCAGAACCCAGCAGTGAAATGGACTGATGCATGAAATTTATGTCTACTGGGGAATCACTCCCAGCCAATGACAGTGCGATATTGGGGTGGGGATGGGGCAAGAGGTGAGTACCGCATAGTCCCAGGAATTCCAGCTGGGCTCATAACTTGGCAAGTGTCAGAAGAGCCTCTATAAAATCCTAAGTGGAAAAAGACAGGGAACTGTTGAGCTTGTGTGCTTTTCCTGTGGCTCTTATTCCACAGTCCAGTACCCAGGGTGCTGTTGCCACAGCAGCAAGAGAGAGTGAAGCAAGCAGGGCACGGAATGGCTAGCTCCAGTTCATCTTCTGGTCTCAACCAGTTCAGTTCAGGAGAGAGATCATTTCGCTATGACTGGATGATTTTCATCCCTAAGAGCTGCTTCAAATGCACAGTCTAGTTGAAGTTTAAACTCCAGCATTCCTCCCTATAAATATAAAATCTTGTCTACCCTCACCCCATCCTTTGACTTTTTTTCAAGATTAGCATCTCTGCCACCATTTCCTTCTGCCTTCCTTTTCTGACTGGACTGGGACCTTAGACTGCATTGGGTTCCTGTGACAGAGGAAGGCAGAATCAGCTTGGCTCAGTGGGTCCACAACTCATGAACTGACATACCACCTCCATAAAGGAGTGTGTCTCTGACCTCTGCAAAGTACAGAAAGAGGCTTTCTAATTGGGAGACCATTTTCAGTGGTCTGTAGATCAATCCATGGGAAGACAGTCTTAAGAATAACTCTTAGTCGGGCAGTGGTGGCACACACCTTTAATCCCAGCACTTAGGAAGCAGAGGCAGTCACATCTCTGAGTTTGAGGCCAGCCTGGTCTACAGAGTGAGTTCCAAGGCAGCCAGGGCTATATACAGAGAAACCATGTTCTCGAACCCCCTGACCCCCCAAAAAGAATAACCCTTTAATGGAGGAGTTGGTATATATTTCAAGTTGTATCTATTGGCTCCAGGGTTCGTAACCTCTCTAGTTAAAGGTTTAGCTTTCTTGGGACATCAGCTGTCTTATTTCTGAAAAAGACCAAATGTAACTGGTGTAACCAGCAGTTTGGGGACTGCCAAGTATGGCTTTGTCCCTGTGACTCAAAAGATGTT
>NW_022196897.1:19875448-19878006 GCF_008632895.1 Mastomys coucha
TAACTGGTGTAACCAGCAGTTTGGGGACTGCCAAGTATGGCTTTGTCCCTGTGACTCAAAAGATGTTTGTCAGGTAGATTCGGGTGAATGCCATTATTGTGTGCATGTGTATGTATGTATGGAATATGGACTCCTGCAGACTGAATGAAATAAACTATAGCAATTTATCAGTGTCTGTGTTTCTTGGGGATGGCTCTGGGCTCAGTAAATTCAGAAGAGCTAGTTGACAACAGGTACCAATTGAATGAGCGTGTCCTGGGTCTCCTATGTCCCAGACTTCATCAGATTAAGCCCAAGACCCAAGTCTACTGTTATCATTTTACAATGAATAGAGGCTTGCACATATGCGACTTGTTGAGAGACTGCACCTGACAGAATGAGTCCTCTGGAGCTGACCCACCAGCTCCAAGTTAGGAAGCTCTACGTTTATAATTGTATTCTAGAAATTTCTTCAACCTCAGTCAGTATACGCAGATCTGAATTTTAACCCTTCCTGGATGAAAGCTATTGGATAATTTAACTGCTTCGTGTGGAATTTTCTTATATATTTTTCCAGACAGGGTTTTAGGGTCCAATGTAACTCAGAATACCTAGAGATTGCTCTGTAGCCTAGGAAGACATTGAATTCCTGATCCTCTGGCCTCTAATCCCCAAGAGCTGAGATGATAGCCGCGCACTGTTTGCGAAGTGAAGTGGATATGGCTCATCCTCTGAAACGATTGCCTTGAAAACAGTAAGCAAAACCGATCTTTTGTCCGTTTCCCTCCGTTTTTAAAAGCGTTCTGCACCGACACAGAGTGCAGTCCACCCGCTGAACATCTCTGCCCACTCTTTCCTAGAAACAGTTTCAAAGTTCCTAACTTCGAAAGCTTCTAAGAGCTCAGGTAAGTGCTACCGGGAAGTCTCGAGAGTCTACAGACGACAACGCGCGCGTCAAAAACGAGCCTGTGCGCGCTGTGCCTGAAGGAAGGCGGACGCCTGCCCGAGCCTCGTGGCCACACCCCCTGCCCAGAACTGGCCAATGGGGCCTTGTGGATTGGCAAGCGCGCGACTTCCGAGCTGCCCTTCGTGGCCTCCGAGCACACTAAAAAAACCCGACCCAGATGACGTCAGCCACGCGCGCCGGAAACGCGCATCTTCCGCGCGCCGCTGGCACTGAGGGAAGGAAGTTAAGGCCTGAGCGGCCTGGTCTGTGATTGAAAGGCCGCGGGCGGTAGCGGCAGCGGCAGCGGCGGTAGCAGCACCTTGTACATCCTGAAGGCGGCACGATGGGAGACGAGATGGATGCCATGATCCCTGAGCGGGAGATGAAGGTTAGAGACTGGCCCTGGCCTCCCGCCTGCGGTAGTCCTGGATTTGCCTTGGAGCCCCGCCTCTGCCGGCTGCTCCTATAGCTCGCAGGGTTCAGAGTATCTGCAGCCCTTGTGCGTGTCGCGGGCGTGAGTTTCCTGCAAGTGCAGGTCACCTGTCCTTGGGTGGGTTTGTCCACACCTTTTGAGTTACCCCAGGTACTCTCGTGTGCTGGTCGCCTTACGGGTAACGATTCGTGTTTATTGAGTGAGAGAAACTGTAGCCATCGTCGCTGCAGCCCTTAAAACCAGTTTATGAAGAGGAGCAAATTGAAGTTCTGAAAGCAAATTATCCAAAGTCACGTGGCAAAAGCCTTAAATCTCTCCCTCACGTTTTAGGCATGGTCTCTTGTAGCTCAAGGTGGCTTCTTGGCTTGGATTCTTGATGTCCCTGCCTCCACCTCCCAAGTGTTAGGATTATTGGTGTGCATTAACACAGTTGGCTAGACGCTCAGTTCATAGCTCTCTCTAAACTTGAAGGTGATCCAGAGTACCTAAAGTGGAACCAAGAAACACCATCTGCCTTCAAAATCCCTAGTTAGGAGGAACAGAAAGTCAAGTTTGGCACCGGAAATCAGCTTGAAGTCATGTGACTAAAGGGAAGGCAAGTGAACCTAAGTGATTCCCTCCATGCCACAATTTCTGGATACTGGGTTATATAATCTGGCAGAATGGAAAGGCAGAAAACCATAGACAGTTGGAAATGAGTGAATTGCAGGAAGGTGTTAGACATTTGTGTGAACAGTGAGTCACTAAAATGCACATAGGGGAGAGTGCACCATGTCATGCTTAGAAACAGTGGCTCTTTCTCTAGTCAGCACATGTGCTGAGCCTCTTAATGGGCATGCTTCATGTTCCTCAGATATGTTGGGATAGAGAACTTTGAACCACAGGGTGAATAGCAGTATTTTAATTCCTGCCAGAACCAGAAAGGAGAGGTTTGGGGTTTGGGTTTGTCTGTTTTGTTTTGTTTCTTTTATGTCTCTTCATCACATTGGCCCTCCACATAAAGGCCACCAAGCCCAGTGCTACAGTCATGACTATTAGGATGATAATAACGAAAAAGATAGACAGTTTGTTCCTTTATCAAAGGCTAGTGTGGGATTAAGAGTACTGGGGCGCTGGGCAGTGGTGGCACACACCTTTGATTCCAGCACTTGGGAGGCAGAGGCAGGCGGATTTCTGAGTTCAAGGCCAGCCTGGTCTACA
>NW_022196897.1:19878072-19925868 GCF_008632895.1 Mastomys coucha
AAAAAAAAAAAAAAAAAAAGAGTACTGGGGCTGGAGGGATGGCTCGGGTTAAGAGCACTGGCTACTCTTCCAGAGGTCTTGAGTTCAATTCCCAGCACCTACATGGCAGCACACAATTGTCTGTACCTCCAATTCCAGGGGATCTGACATCCTCACACAGACACATGCAGGCAGAACACCAATGCTCATGAAATAAAAATAAATATATTGAATATTTCAGTCTATCTTTTAGTAAATATGCATTAAGCATGGACTGCAAGAAAATTAGTATGCGTGGGTGTACTAGATATCCTTTATGAAGCATCTCATAAGGCTCTATAGAAATACATTTTTCTCTTGTAGTTGTCACATTCTTTTCACTAAAACCCTAACCTGGAGAGTTAGGGAGTGTGGTGGGGGATACAGATAGAGCTTAACGAAGTGATTACAGATTAACACTTTTTGAGGGTATTAGATCCCCAGGAACTGGAGTTACAGACAGTTGTGAGCTGCTATGTGGGTTCTGGGAATTGACCCCAGATCCTCTGTAAGAGCAGCCAGTGTTCTTAAGCATTGTGCCCTCTCCCCAGCCTTCTCTATTTCATTCAGCAAATGTTAATGAGTATTACGCCATGCACCACCAACTACAGAGTCTAAAAACAAAATTGTTGGCCTCAAGGTAATATATTTTTGTTATACTGAAATTGTGTTTATGGAGTGTAATAGCAGACATGGTTTAATTTTTTCCTTGATCTTGTTTCCTGTTCTTAAACAGGACTTTCAGTTTAGAGCACTGAAGAGAGTGAGGATCTTTGACTCTCCTGAAGAGCTGCCCAAGGAGCGCTCGAGTGTGCTTACCATATCCAATAAGTATGGGATGCTCTTCGCTGGCGGCACCAATGGCTTGAATGTTTTTCCTACTAAAAACCTTCTTATCCAAAACAAACCTGGAGATGATCCCAATAAAATTGGTAAGTGCTTTCTTTGATTTATATTGTACAGCAGACCAGGGCTGCAGTGGCGTACTGACCAATGTATTTCCTTACCAAGCACATTTCCAATGTGCTCTGTTCTTTCTGTTGTTAGGATCAAGCATTATGTTTTGGGTAACTGTTGTTGCTTAGAGAGGGCCTTGGTGAGCTTCTAGAAAGTCCCCAGTTCCCCAGGGCCTGGGACCTTGAACTTGGTTTCACCCTGTCGGTAAATGGAGTCTGAATTTAAAATGGTGCTCCTTAAGACAGGTTCTTCTACCTATCCCCAACAGGTATATGTTTATATAGGTGAAAATGTGTGTTCAGATTGACTTGATTAAAGAAATGTGTCTGTGTGCTTATCACATGCTGGCTTTTTCTGTTTTGTGTTTTTTGTTTTCATAGTTGACACAATCCAAGGATTGAATGTTCCTATGAAATTCCCAGTACATCATCTGGCACTGAGCTGTGACAACCTTACACTCTCTGCATGCATGATGTCTAGTGAATATGGCTCCATTATAGCTTTTTTTGATGTTCGCACATTTTCAAATCAGGTAAGCTACTATAAACTATTTTCAATATGGAAGCAGAGATTTCCTTGTAGACGTTCTAACTTGGAAACTGTATAAACTGATGACGTGGCTGCTCCATGGTATGGTAAAAGGGAATGTGTTTATTGTAGCTATAAGAAAGCAAACACTCTTGGGGCTGGAGAGATGGCTCAACAGTTAAGAGCACTGACTGCTCTTCCAAAGGTCCTGAGTTCAAATCCCAGCAACCACATGGTGACTCACAACCATCTGTAATGATATCTTATGCCCTCTTCTGGAGTGTCTGAAAACATATAATAAATAAATATATTACATATAATATATAAATTATATATATAATATATATTACATATAATAAATAAATAAATCTTTAAAAAAAAAGAGAAAAGAAAGCAAACATTCAGAGGAACTTAGAAGAGTCCAGAGTAAAGAGAGAAAGAAGTAGAGTGAACATGGGCAGCAGACTGGATATGGCCAGGGCTATGTGGATGAGGAGAGAACAGCAGGAGATAGAGAATAGAGACAGCACATCGCGGTGGGGACGGGAGTATGGCAAGAGGAGCAGGCTGTGAGGAGAGGGGAAGAAATACAGACTCTGAAGTGTGTGACAGGCACTGTGATCCAAAGGGAGCCTGGAGGCCAGCATGAGCGCTCATAAGCTGATAGACTGTGTCCCATCAGAGGTGAGGGACATGACTCCGTTTACAAGTTCCCAAGGAAGGCTGGCTTTCATCTGACAGCCAGCAATACTTTTCTAGTCTAGGCTGAACTCATTTCTGGATATACAAGACTGCCTTTTGGAGTTTGGGGAATTGGAGTTTCCTTTGGACCTAAAAGATATATCTCAGGTTAACATGTGAACTCTTTCTGGATTAAAATAGAGGTTACAAAAATACTCCTTAAATATAGACTCATAATTCTTTGAGCCGGGCAGCGGTGGCACGTGCCTCTAATCCCAACACTTGGGAGGCAGAGGTAGGAGGATTTCTGAGTTCGAGGGCAGCCTGGTCTACAAAATGATTTCCAGGACAGCCAGGGATTCACAGAGAAACCCTGTCTCGAAAAAAGTCCGAGACATGAACTGTTTTAGTAAATTATAATACTTCCTGTACCAAGTTAACATTTCTCATTTACACACAAGGCTATCAAGTGACGAAACTTCTTAGAGATTTGCTTTGTGAGACACCATGGAGCTAATGGAGAGGGTCAAGGATCTGCTTGTTTGGTCGAGGCTCTCCTGACGTTAGATTCTTTATTCCAGGCAGGTTATTCAGTAACAGTATAGAATACTGGCTCTCTGCTTGGGGTTAGATACTTGTATGGCTTGTTTTTTAACATGCTTCCTATAGTAGAGACAGTTATCTTCATTTTACAGATGTAAAGGCAGATTTCAAAGAGGTTAACACTGGCCAAGCATGCTGGCACATGCTGGTAGTCCCTAGACTGAAGCAGGAAGAGTGAGCTTGAGCCAGGAGGTGGTGGCGCACGCCTTTAATCAGGAGGCAGAGACAGGTAGATTTCTGAGTTTGAGGCCAGCCTGGTCTACAGAGTGAGTTCCAGGACTGACAGGGCTATACAGAGAAAACCTGTCTCGGAAAAAAAAAAAAAAAAGTGAGCTTGAAGCCAGGCCAGGCTATATAAACCAGGACTTGTTTCAAAAAACAAAACAAATAAAATCTACCCCACCAAAAACCAAAAAAAGAAATCAAAATGGCTAGCTCAAGTTATTAAGAAGCAGATCAAAGAATTTAGTGTTCTATCTGCTATTTATTGAATCTTGTATTTGCATATCCCTGCCAGCAGTCCCTCTGTGGTGGGATACTTAATGGCCATTTCTAAGTTTCTTGAATTGTTTGTAACAAATAGATTGCTATGCAGACTTGGTTATGAAGAAATACAGAGCTGGATTTAAGAAAGAATGCATATTCAGTCATTTCTTCCGAATCCAAATGTCTTTGTGTTCATTAATTTATTAATTTGTTTTGCATTTGTCTTTTATTTTAACAGGCTAAACCACTGAAACGTCCATTTACCTATCACAAGATTTCAAATGATGCCAGCGGGATGGTGAATGATATGAAGTGGAACCCCACTGTCCCTTCCATGGTGGCAGTTTGTCTGGCTGATGGCAGTATTTCTGTCTTGCAAGTTACAGATGTGGTGAAAGTGTCCGCCACTCTTCCTCCTTCAACGGGAGTCACATGTGGTGGGTAATAAAGGCTTCCCACCCATAAAGTATGGGCAGAGCAGGCTATTAAAAATTAATTTCTGCAAGTAAAGTAGAAGGCTTTTAATTTTGTGTGGACTGCTGGGGACGGGGAGTGGATAGAAATTGAGAATATTTTTTATATCTATAGATAGTAGTCTTGAAGCCCAACAGCATTCGTGAGTTCATTTGAATGTGTTGGGGCTATTGAGATAAAGAAATATTTTGGGCTGGTGAGATGGCTCAACGGTTAAGAGCACTGACTGCTCTTCCAAAGGTCCTGAGTTTAAATCCCAGCAACCACACGGTGGCTCACAACCATCTGAAATGAGATCTGACGCCCTCTTCTGGTGTGTCTGAAGACAATTAAGTGTACTTACATATAATAAATAAATAAATCTTAAAAAAAAAAAACAAGAAATATTTTGGCATAGTTCACTTAAAACTGGATTTTTGAGAATAATTGTTTTTAAGTCTAAAAGAGTAGCTATCTGAAAGCCATTTGTACCTCCATGTAAAGCACTAGAAGTAACAAATAGAAACAACACATCCTTGATTCCTTGATCCTTTAAAGACTTCCCCTCTCTGTGTCTTGCAAAATTTTGCTGGCAAAGCGTTCTGAGCTCTTAGCTAACGGCCTGGAGGGAAGTCCTAATTTGCTTGTATTGTTAAGATGGTTGTACTCTCATGGCCTTCCGAGGTGGTGAGTATGTAGCTGTCTAGATCTTAGGGCTTGCTTTCTTTTTTTGTTGTTTTTTTAATTGGTAGCATTTTCTTCCCAGTATGCTGGAGCCCCAAAGGAAAGCAGCTGGCAGTAGGAAAGCAGAATGGAACTGTGGTCCAGTATCTTCCTGTGAGTGACTGCTCTGCACTTGAGACTTTCCTACTTAACCACTCTTGGGGGTGGTTTCGGGACATCTTTGTGACATCTTTTCTTTCTTTCTTTCTTTCTTTCTTTCTTTCTTTCTTTCTTATTTTTTTTCATTTTTTGAGTGACTTCTTTTCTTTTTTGGTATTAAGAAGCAGTTTGTGATTAGGAATATGTGTATTAGAGTGCTTGCCCAGTATGTGTGAGGCCTTGTGTTCAATCCTTAGCACTACAAAATAAATAAAAAGTAATTTACATTCATCATAGTAAGTCTCTCTGTGAATGGAGAAGATTGACCCACTTTGCTCTGTCCTTTGGTGTGTCCTTCCAGAGATTGCACTGTTGATTGCACTGTCTGGCTTCCTCCCCTGCATGGATGCTCATACAGATCACCCATATGGACATGCACTGTTTTTGTTTTTCCTTTAAAGTAAAATGTGGCCCTACACTATGCTCTATTTCCTTCACTTCACAATTAGTTTATTTTCTTGCTTTAAAAAGAAGTTTTAATCCTACCATTCAGAAACCATGATATTTTAGTAGAAAATTTTCTAGTCCCTCCCCTTCCTACCCCTTTCTGTCTTTTTGAACTGTGATCTCAGTATGTGGTCCAGTTCATCTTTAAACTTAAGTCCTCCTGCCTTTGCCTCCTAATCCTAAGTGCTAGGCCACTGGAATGTGCTATGGGTTGTTTGTTTGTTTGCTTGTTTTTACAAGACAGGGTTTCTCTGTGTAGCCCTGGCTGTCCTAGAACTTGCTCTGTAGACCAGGTTGGCCTTGAACTCAGATCTACATGCTTCTGTGTTCTGAGTGCTGGGATTAAAGGTGCCTCACAACTGCTCTGCTTTGCTGGGGGTTCTTAACATCAAGAAATGTTAAAATAAAACAGAAGGAGGTATTTCTGCTCAGAGCTGTGCTTTGTTACCTGGCTTTGTTGGAAATCCTCCATGTCCAAAGAAGTCTGTTTAGCAACCTGCATAGGGAATCAGTTCTGTCAAGCAGCTTCAAAAAGGAAGGGGTTAATGAAGTTAATGGACAGTTTTTATCTTTCAGCCATCTTAAAGGTTTAGTTTTTTAGTGTGGGCAACAACAAAACAGATGCTCTTGTTACTGCATTCTCTCCTCTTCTCATGAGCCCGTTTTGTTTTGTTTTGTTTTGTTGAGACAGGGTCTTATTTTGTAGACTGGAGTAGGCTTGAACTCACAGAGGTCTGCCTGCTCTGGATCGCTGGGATTAAAGGTGTACACCATCATGCCCAGGTGGAATACACACACTCTCACACACACACACACACACACACACACACTTATTTTATGGTCCTGAGTGTTTTGTGTGCATGTATGTATGTGAATCACATGCATGCATTGTACCTTTGGAAGTTGGAAGAGAGCATCCTATTTCCTGGAACTTAGGAATGGTTGGGAGCCACCATGTGGGTTTGGGGAATGGAAGTCAGGTCCTTTGCAAGAGCAGCAAGAACTCTTAACCACTGAGCCTCTTTAGCAACTGGGAGTACGGGAAACCACTTTTGCTTGTTGTTGTCAAACATTGTTTTGTGAAGTTGAGTGTATACTCTTTGGGGCGGTATTAGCCTCTAAAACAATAATGCAATTTATTGATTTATATTGTTTTGCTTTTTCCTTATTTGGTTGCTTGCTTATTTGTGTGTTTATTTGAGATAAAGTCTATTTAATCCTGTCTGTCCTAGAACTTGCTATGTAGACCAGGCTGGTTTCCAACTCACAGAGATCTGCCTGCCTCTGTCTCCAGGGTTGAGCTAGAATTAAAGATATGGGTCACTACTTCTGGCCTTTCCTTTTTATTTTTAACACCTTAGGTCATCTTTCTAGCTCTGTGAGGAAGTACTCTCTCTTCAGTGGCTCCATAGTAACCTACTGTGTAGAAAGGCCTGTATGCTCACTGATGGCCATGCACCAATGCTAGTAGCTGTGGCTCTGTGAGTGCTGCTGCACAGAGCCTTCTCATCAGCTGCATTTGAAAGTGTTCGTGTGGGCATTTCCCTGGACAGGCTGCTAGGAAATGATGGTGTTCTTCTCTCTGGGGGCTTGTGGAGGCAGGAGGATAGAACACCCATTTCTAGGGGATCTGATCGGATTTGACTGTTTCACTGACTGAAGCATTATTATTTCATTTGACATTTTTCAAATCTCTTTCAGACTTTGCAGGAAAAAAAGGTCATTCCATGCCCTCCATTTTATGAGTCAGATCATCCTGTCAGAGGTAACAACTGCTTTGCTTATTCTCTGACCTCTACTGTAGCTGTTCTAGCCATGTGAGCTCAGGAGAGTGTGGGAGCCAGTCTCACACTTAACGTCCTGAGTTATTTAGTTATTTAGCTTGAAATGGATCTTACATTTTGACAAGAATTCCTCATCATTTTCCCTAATAATAATCCTGCAGAAAGCCCACTGCTTTTAAGAAACTGGGCCAATTGAATCCTTGTGTCTGTGAATTACTGTTATTCATCCATTAGAGGACAGACCTTTGGTAAAGCCGTAGTACTTTGTTTGTTTGGTTGGTTGGCTTCTTGTTTCTTCCCTTTCCCTAGGTAACTCCTGTAGTGCATGGTGACTGTTCCAATGAGCGCTGCTTTTTGCAGCATCTTTCTTGCCGACATTGGTTACTTAGGAATTGGTGTGTGTCTTTCAGTTCTAGATGTGCTGTGGATCGGTACATATGTCTTCACCATAGTCTACGCTGGTGCGGATGGCACCTTGGAGACCTGTCCAGATGTGGTGATGGCTCTACTCCCGGTAAGCATGTGAAAAGAGCGTCTTTGTTTTCTGAGAGTCACAGAAGTCTTGTACTAACGCTGCTTAGAACTAAGTTCCCTTCCTTTGTAGTTGTGATGGTAGACTCAGGGATAAGGTTTCAGTGTCACACCATGGTCCTGGCACCAAAATTCTGGTGTCCATTTATAAAGTATTTGTTTGAGGGCTTGCTTATAGTTCTACAGGATTAGTCCATGGTCATCATAGTTTACAGGTATGGCACTGGAGCAGTAGCTGAGAACTTTACATACTGAGTGGAGCAGCAGAGAGTGAAAGAGACACTTGGCCCAGTGTGGGCTTTTGAAATCTTTTTTTTTTTTTTTTTTTGGTTTTTTCGAGACAGGGTTTCTCTGTATAGCCCTCGCTGTCCTGGAACTCACTCTGGAGACCAGGCTGGCCTCGAACTCAGAAATCCGCCTGCCTCTGCCTCCCAAGTGCTGGGATTAAAGGCGTGCACCACCACCACCCGGCTTTTTTTTGGTTTTTCAAGACAGGGTTTATCTGTATAGCCCTGGCTGTCCTGGAACTCACCAGGCTGGCCTCGAATTTAGAAATCCGCCTGCCTCTGCCTCCCAAGTGCTAGGATTAAAGGCGTGTGCCACCACTGCCTGGCTGGCTTTTGAAATCTTAAAGTCCCCACCCCCCCAGTGGCACACCTCCAACAAAGCCATACCTCTTAATCCTTCCCAAACAATTCCATTAACTGGGGGACCAAGCATTCAAGCATATGAACCTATGGGGGCCATTCTCATTCAAACTACCACAAGAATGATTGGATTATGAAGTTAAAAAAAAAAAGATAAAATGTGTTTACTTATGCTTAATTTAGAAAAACAAGGAAATACCTTGATTTTTAAAAATTACTTATTTTACGTGAATGAGTGTTTGCCTGGATATATTGTATGTGTATTTAGTGTGTGCCTGGTGCCCACAGACGTCGGAAATTGGCATGAGATCCCCTGAAAATAGAGTGTGATTGTAAGCCACCGTGTAGGTGCTAGGAACTTAACCCAAGTCCTCTTGGGTTTAGAGCAGTAAGTGCTCTAAACTACTGAGCCACCTCTCCGGCCCCTATCTTATTTTTAATATTCATTTATTTATCAAATATTTAAGAGATGCAGGAAGTGTGTGGGATACTGCTTTAAAGCTGAGCATACAGAGGTAACCAGGCCAAAGTCCTGGCTTTTAAGGATCCCACATGCTGACAATGGAGTTGTTGATAATTTGTAGTCAGAAAGTGATGGGGTTGTGAGGGTGGAGAAAAGAAAGCAGACAGTGCAGGTGAAGACTAGGGCAGCCATTGCAGACAGGGTCAGTGAAGGCTTCCGCTGAGCATAGAACTAATGGAGTCCATGAGTGAAGAACAGTAGCATGAGCTACAAAGTGTCGCTAAGCTGAGGGGCACTGAGAGCAGAGCATGCTGAGCTTGCACTCTCCTGTTGGAGTTAGGCTGCTTTGTTTTGCTTGCCATAGGATCTTACACTAGCCAGGCTGTAGTCTGGTAGCCTCAGATGCACACTGTCTTTATGCCCCAGCTCTTGAGAGTTGGAAATATAAGTGAGCCTCTGTGCCAGCTTCAAAGTCCATAAAATTATTTAGAAATGTTTATTATAGAAGAAGACAGCTACTAAGGCCATGTCTTTTTGGGGGTCGAGGAGATTTCAAAACAGGGTTTCTCTGTGTAGCCCTGGCTGTCCTGAAACTCACTCTATAGAACACGCTGTTCTCAAACTCATAGAGATCTGTCTGCCTTTGCCTCCCAAGTGCTGGTATGCTTCACTGTCTCCTAGCCAGAAAGAAAGAATATTTAATTCTCCCATTCAGAAACAACTTGCTATTTTAATATATAAGTTTCCAACTCTCTGCTTTCATTTTCTTGTCTTGGAGACAGGCTTACTGTATGTATAATCCAATTGGTCCTCAAACTCTTAACTCCTCCTGCCTCTGCCTCTAAGTGCTGGGTCAGGAAATATCAAAATAAACCAGAAGGAGGGAGAGCTGCTGCTCCCTTCGAGAAGACGGAGCCTGTTATCGCATCCCTTATCTCCACTCCACCCCACCCCTGACAAACACTACGAGAATTCTGCAGCCCACACAGTTATAGAAACCCTGTACTCCATGTCTCTTGCACTCTTGCTTGTCAGTATGCTCCTTTCTCGTGTTCTAGATAATGTCAGAGAAGGACTTGGCAGATGTGCTTCAGATTGTAGTGCAAGACCTGAGACCTGAATACCTAGTTGTTTTGGAGAATCATGTTGTGAGCCTGCTTTGAAGTAACAGGGCTCAATTTCTAGGATCCCTCTATAAAGTCTTTCCTGTACTCTGTTAACCAGATGATATGTTTCTGGTTGGATAGCATTGAGGCCAAGTTGTAAGCTCTCAAGGCTACTTGCAAACCCCTGGAAGAGAAGCTAGACCTGGTCACCAACAAATAGCACAGTCCATCCCGGTCCCCCTGGTGGCTGGTTCCCCACTTGGCTCCTGCAACAGACTTGCAACAAAGTGCTTTGTGCGGTTCCTGGCTGTTGGTAGAACATCATTCTGGTGAAGGTGCCTGGTCAGGATGACAGCCATGATGAAGATGGGGAGAGTGGGTCAGAGAGCAGTTACTTCTTGTTTAACTGAGGCCAGCTGGGAAGCCCAGAACATTAGAAGCAACATCACACTTGCCACACTGAACTCTTATGCCAATGGCACGTGGCTGGACAATGAGAATAATCCATCCCCTCCGATATGCTGTATATCAGCACAAAATTGCACAGCCAAGAAGATGTTGCTAACACTGCTGGACTACCTGTTCCACCATGAGGTACAGGCTGTGACTAACTTGTGAGGCCAGGGCAAGCATGGGAAGAAGCAGCTGGACCCCCTCACTATCTATGGCATCCAGTGTGGCCTCTTCTATAAATTTGGAATCATGGAATCAGACTTGTATCAAATCAGTTAAGAGTATTGATTCCAATTATCATACAGCCTGACAGTAGAAATATCGAGGCCAGAGCTTGGCAGTTAAGAGCTTCCCTTGGAGGATACCATCCTCATCCTCATAGTGCCTCAGAGATCATGATGGGCACCTCTAGCCACCAGTGAGCTACTACAGTCATAGCCACAGGCCCGACACTACATGTTGACTAACACGCAGTAAGTGCAGATCCACCAGATTGGAAAGGACGAACAGGTGCAAATAATCCCACAGGGTCACCTCCACATTGCCCAGGTGCCTCAAAGGGAGCAGGTACAGATCACACAACAGTGAAGGCAAACTGCAAATTCATCACATTGGTCAGGATGGATAGTCATGGGGCCTGTGCTAGAATCCCATTCCTGTCAGTGGTGACTCAGTGGCCCAGGCTAATTGTTCTCAGCTTTGGCTCTGGGAGGAGACATGCTTGATCTGTGTGGCCTGCTAGAAATGAAATGACCCAGGTACTACAGGGTGCTCAGCTCATAGCCACAGCGTCTTCAGACCCTGCTGCTACAAGAGTAGACAGGTCTCAGCTGCAGGGTAGTGACATTCAAGTTTAGTACATCCAGCTGGCACGTAGCTATGAGCAGCCCCACAGCTGTAGCGCAAGTGGGCATTGCAGTCCATTCTGCAGCCTGAAATGCAGCTTGAACATGGAGCCATCCAGGTTTAGTGAGTCCAGCATTGTCTCCTGCTCTCCTGCTTCAGCAAGCACCTGTGTGTTCTGCAGGGCATCTGAAAGCTCCTCCTTCCAGGGAATGGTCCTGGCCACCCCCTGCTAGAAGGTGCCTCAGGATTTGAGTCTCACTGATGGTTTCCAGAGGAGACGCTTGGAGCATGTTGAGTACATTCAGAAAAACAACAACTATGATACTTTTTGTTTAAACAGCTTTTTAAAATTTGTAGTGGTGTTTATGACAAAAAGGAAGTGGAGAGAGAGAAAAAAAAAACCCAAACCAACCAATCAAGCAAACAAAAAAACCAGAACAGAAACAGTTGTGGAGTAGCAAAAGCCTTGACTGCGTGCTTCCTCCCTCAGGGTCCTGACGTAGGTGTTGAAGACAGCTGATGGTGCTGGAGCTCTCTGGACCTGCTGCTAGGGGTGTGCTCCTCAGTGTGATTGTGCAGTTTTAATGAAATAAATTATATTTATGACAAAACTAAAAACAGAAGGATCCCTTTCTATTTCTGACTTCTTTAGAAACCTGACATTTGTCAGCTGCTTGTTCTGTAGAAGAGAGATGTGGCTCTTCCTGTGCTCTTGCATGTCCATGTTTCAGCTTTCCTCTTCTTTAAAGAGAGATCCTTTTGTGTCTGTTGGGTGATGATTATGTGTAGTTTTTAGTATACATATTGAGGAATAAAATCTTTAGGTCTTTTGTTTTGTATTGTTTTTGTCTTTTTTTTTTTTTCCAGAGCTGAGGACCGAACCCAGAGCCTTGCACTTGCTAGGCAAGCGCTCTACCACTGAGCTAAATCCCCAACCCCTTGTATTGTTTTTGATGCTGAGGATTTAATCTGTGCCATAGACACTCAAACAAGGATTCTGTCACTGGATTATGTTTTTAGCCTTTTCTTGGTTTTCTGAGGCAGGATCTTGCCTCAGGATAGTTCAGTTTAGCCATGAACTTAAAATTAGTTTGCCTCTGCTTCCCAACTGCTAGGACTCTATGCATGTGCCACTGTGCCCAGTTGTCATGCCCTTCCTTCTTTGATGAGCTTTATAGAAAGCATACTTCTCAGGAAGGTTGTATGTGTTGGAAGTGTTCCGATTCATCACCACCAGGGCTCTCAGCTCAGGCTTTAGTGTGTGGTGTGTCCACATTTACACTGAGCCAGGATCATCTCATACTGAACTGGGACTCACTATGTAGTGCAAGATGGCCTTAAGTTTTCAACAATCCTGTTTCAGCCTCCCAGATGCTAGGATTATAAGGATGAGCTACCATACCAGACTGTTGTAGTAACTCTCTTGGGTGTCTGCTGAAGTTCAGTTTAAAATTACATTTATCGAGATGTCTTCTCTCATAATCTCAGTAAGTCTTTTTCTATGGGAGTAATAATCACAAAAGTACTGGCTGACTCCTGATGCTTCCTGAGGTGTGCCAAGCATGGCCAGTGAAGGATTCTTCACAGCACTCAAATGGGCTCTAAGGCAGCTTGTGGGTCTATCATAAAGGTGAGAAAACTTTGTGACATACAGTTTGAGCGAGTCACCCCTGTGTGTCCTAGAGCAGGCCATGACAGAATACAATTTCTATTCAGTTGGCTGGTGGTTGGGTTTCTGTTCCTTTTGTTACCTAGTGCACCTTCAGAGCTCATCCCTTTGTTTGTGCACAGATTTTTGCATCCAGTTTCTGGTTAAGCTTGAGCAATGTTGTCTTGAGATTGTGAGCTGTGTAGAGGCCAAAGAAGCTGCACATATGATTCCCTTTTCTCATTTATAGAAAAAAGAAGAAAAACACCCAGAAATATTTGTGAACTTCATGGAACCCTGCTACAGCAGTTGCACAGAGCGACAGCATCATTACTACCTCAGCTACGTCGAGGAGTGGTGAGCAGAGTGTTCCTGCTGTCACTGTCAAGCCCCACACCTCAGTCACTAACTTTAGTAGGGAGTTGTTCAGGAAGAGGGGGAAATACAGGCTGAGAAGCCCTCAGTGTGCTGAGTGGATGGGTAATAATGTCCTATGGCTAGGGTGACAACTTTCCAACCCTCACTTGTTTATACTCAATATATGCTAGTCTTACAGAGTCCAATACATGTGTCGCAATATTAGTCTGTACTCACTGTGTAGTCTAGACTGGCCTTGAACTCATAGAAGTCTGTCTGCCTCTGCCTCCAGGGATGGGGCTGTCACCACACCCAGTACCAAAAAGTCCAATTTTCTCAACCACAGTGAGTGACACCAATGAAAATACTGATTTTTGTTTGTTTGTTTGCTTGTTTGTTTGTTTTGAAAAAGTCATTTGTAGCTCAGAGTACCCTTAAGTTCACAGCAATCCTGTCTCAGCCTTCTGAGTGCTGGAATTACAGGCATCAGCTATCACACCTGGCTTAAAGATACTGATACTTAAGGAATTCATTTAAGGTTTCTCCGAGAGCAGCCTTTGAAAGTCCATGGAAGCCTCTCCTTTTTGAGCTGGGTTTCCCTGTTGTGGGCTAGGATTCTTGTTGCAAGCCCCAACCTGGTTCTGTGTGTCTCCCTAGTCTTGGCATGGGTAGTAGTGAGCAGGTTTACTAAGGCTTTTTCAAACTAAAAAGCTCTAGCACCTTCCATTCTCTGACCAGCCAAGTTCTGGCACTGCAGACCCAGTCAGGTTTGAGCTATTGATGAGCTTGAATGTAATGGCCTTTTGGTTTTGTTCTTAAGGGATTTAGTGCTGGCAGCATCTGCAGCTTCAACAGAAGTTAGCATCCTTGCTCGACAAAGTGATCAGGTAAATTACTCCTTTTTTCTTATTTTGATGTTGAATGATGCTTTTTTGAGAACGGTAGGTAACTAGTTAAGACTAATGAGGGCACATTCCTTTCAATGAGCTTTTAGTGCAAAGACTAAATGACAGCAATAACTTTCTCCCTTCCTTCTCCCTCCCCTCCTATATAGATGTTTTTACATGGGGTTGGGGATTGAACTGAGAACTTTGTGCACATATGGCAAGCACTCCACCAATCTTGAGCTACACTCCCAACCTTGGTATCTTTTTTTGTTACACTTGTCTCATCAAGATAATGCCTTTCTGGCTGTTTGCAGTCCCCACACTGCTACTGTCTTATCTTTCTGTTTGCAGTCCCCACACTGCCACTGTCTGCATACTGGCCTGCAGTGGTTATCAGATTCTTTTTTTTTTTTTTTTTGGTTTTTCGAGACAGGGTTTCTCTGTATAGCCCTGGCTGTCCTGGAACTCATTCTGTAGACCAGGCTGGCCTCGAACTCAGAAATCTGCCTGCCTCTGCCTCCCAAGTGCTGGGATTGAAGCCGTGTGCCACCACCACCCGGGGTTATCAGATTCTTTAGTTTTATTTGTTGATTTATTTACGAGTTAGGGTCAGCTTGGTTTGCAGCCCTGGGACTGTACCTTCCTTACTTGGCACAGCCATGTATATTAGCATGTGCTCTTCCAGGCCTCTCAGCCTCTGTTCTCTAGCTTCATTACTTGTCTCCTGTTCCCTTCTGACTCATGCTTCCCAATGGGTCAAGACAGAAGGCTAGGCAAAATGAGTCTTAAGAGTCAGGAATCATTTGTTGGATGGAATCAAGCCCAGCCATGAAAACAAGGATCGAGAAGGGAGTTACTTGGTAGATGTAGAAGCTTCTTATGGAGTGTAAGCAGCAGGACTGGCCAGTATGAGACATGAGGAAGAAAGAACCTAAGTTTGCCTTGTGTCTCAGCAAGTAGTGACACAGGCACCTGCAGAATGTGGCTGTTGGACCTCCTTGTCATTGTCCTTAGGAACTGCCAGGTTATGGGAGCACCTACAAGGCAGGGGTGGGTACACCAGGTGCTAGTGAAGTAGGCTCACTTAACCACTCACAGGCTGGGGCACTTGTGGCTTTTAGATGTTGTTGCAGGTGTCAGAGCCTCATCAGCACAGGAAGCTGAAGCGCACCGTGTGTCCTTTGGTGATTGATTGAATGGTGCTGAGAAGAAGCAGTGCTAAACCCTAAGCCACACATCTTTCTGTCATGTCTCCCCCCAGACTAATTGGGAATCTTGGCTACTGGAGGACTCTAGTCGAGCTGAACTGCCTGTGACAGACAAGAGTGATGACTCCTTGCCCATGGGTGTTGCCATAGATTATACCAATGAAGTAGAAGTCACCATCAGTGAGTGTTGTCTAGTGTGTACTGTAGAAATTGCTGTGCTCTAACGGTTCATACTTAGAAGCCATTAGCACATTTCTACCTACTGAGTGGTGGGAGGTGTATCATGACAGTGCAAAGCTACCCAAAGATGGAGACTCACTGCTCGTGTGTCTGCACTTTCTGATGATGGAGCAGTTGAATTTCATGGCATAGTTTCTGCCCATTCGGTCCCCTAGTGACCTTACAAGTGTCACTACTATCAGCTTGCAGTGTACGCAACCCTGGGTTAAAGGAAAATGAGGGAGTACTGCTCTGAGCTCCTGTTTTCCCCATGGGACCTGCACATGTTCTCTGAGTATGCCTTTCCCTTGTGGAAGTCAGCAGTATGACCACAGTGACAGATGTCATGAGGCAACCGAAGAATAACTGCCTGCTTGAGCTTCACTCTGCAGAGCTGTCCTATTCAGGCACCATTGATGTTGTCCCTTCCCTGGTTTGGTAGGCACATTTGGTCTGATGAGCTTATATTCTTTTCCTCTTGTGTACTTATGATTCAACTGGGAATGAGTTTAAATTAGCTTAACTCGCTCTGTGTGTGTGTGTTTTGTTTTGCTTTCTTAAATTTATTTTATTTATATAAGTACACTGTAGCTGTCTTCACACACACCAGAAGAGGGCATCAGATCTCATTACAGATGGTTGTGAACCACCATGTGGTTGCTGGGAATTGAACTCAGGACCTCTGGAAGAGCAGTCAATGCTCTTAACCACTGAGCCATCTCTCCAGCCATGTGTGTGGTGTGTGTGTGTATGTGTATGTGTGTGTATGTATGTATGTATGTATGTATGTATGTATGTATGTTAGTTAGTGTTAGTTAAAGAGCCATCTTGTCATTTCTATACCAAACCCAGCATTGCCTAGATACTCCTAGCTTGTCGGGCTAGTGCTGAACCTGCCTCTGGAATGGAGGAGCTTAGGAGAGAACAGGGCTGCTAGAGTGTCCCACAGGGCCCAGCAGGATGTAGTGATCTAAGAGTGACAAGCGCTCTTGATGCAGCTGCTGCATGATCACATCTGAATGAACTGTTGTTGAGAGAAGCACGGTCAGTGCCTCTCACGCAGGGCAGCCAGCCCTTCAGCCTGGGTCTGAAAACTGATGTGGTTTTTTTTATCAGCTCTGTTCTCTCTTTTTACAGATGAAGAAAAGACTCTTCCTCCTGCTCCGGTTCTCCTGTTACTTTCAACAGATGGTGTGCTTTGTCCATTTTATATGATCAACCAAAATCCTGGAGTTAGGTCCCTAATCAAGACCTTGGAACTGATCTCAACAGAAGGAGAGCGACAGCCTAAGTCCTCAGGTATGTACGTCTGGCTCCTTTGGCAGCCCATGAGCATCTCTAGAGATGAAGGTGACTTAAAGGTGCATGCAGTCACCTACACACAGTCAGTTTACTGCAGGAAGGTCTTGGCTGATCTTGTCCTGGAACATGTATGCACGCACATCTTTGCCTTCCTTAGTTCCCAGGCTCATTTTCCAACCCTTACTGCATTTGACAGTGAAAGGAAGGTCAGCCATGTTGATCCAAGCTCTGTTGTATGACCTGTTTTAAAGAACTGTTTAATCATGGGAGTTAGTCAAGCAGATGATTGTGTGCGGACAGTTTAAAATGTAACTGAAAAATGTTTATTGAAGCAAGGGAATAGGAAGATGTGTTGTGAAGGGCCACTGTGTGTTATGTTATGCTTCCCTATAAAACAGAGTTCACATACAGAAACACTGGAAAGGGGCTGTTAAACTCTAGTGGCTCTTTCTGGCTAAGAGGAATATGGAGACTTTAGTGTCTCATTTCTATTTAATTTTCTTTTGATTTTTTTTCCCCTCCTCTTCTAGAATATTGTCAGGTAATATCTGTAATACAGAAAAATTAGAAAATCCAAGAACAGGTTTCATAGACCATCAAGAAATAACATAGTATTTTGGGATGGAATCTTTGTGCACACATAGAGATGCTAATCTGTATTGTCTATGTGTTTTTTTTTTCTTTTGAGTATTGTATCGTTTGTGAGAAATGTCAAACTTGTTAGAAGGCCCCTCCCACTCCCATGTATTAGAATTTTGCTATTTTTCTCTTCTTTGGTTTTGTGAGAATGTAACTGATACTTTTCTTCTTTGGCTAAATGTGCACAGTGTCACTAGTTCCACCTAAGGGCCGCTGATCATTAGGGCCGTGGGATATGGTTGGTTATGCTTGGTGATGTTTTCATGCTGTTCTGTAAGGCAGAGTGTCTCATGTGTCATGGATGCTGGCATACATTGCCAGTGCTATACTGAATTTTGGTTACAGGGGCAGAGGGTGTACGTTATGTTCTCCCCTCACACTTTTCATGAGCACCCACACACAGCTTCAGTATGTAGTGAGCAGGGCTGCCCATCAGGCCGACACCTGTGGGTGGTTGTTTCTGAGCCCTGTTATGCATGAGGGACTATGACCCACCATTTAGTGCCTGAGCACAGCCATGTATGGCAGCTGTTAGCTTTTTCTGGAGACTATTCTCCTTCCTCCTCATCTAGTGCAGAGGTGACAGCTGTTCCCTGGTTAGGGAAAAGGGAGACAGTCTGTCCTGGGACCTGCCCTAAGTAGCCAAGGCCAAGGCAGCTCTTTGCAAGAAGACACTAGTGGTCTGTCTGTTCCCACACAGCCGCTCCAATACTTGTGGTGGTGCTTGGCCAGTAGCAGCAGGGCGAGGGTCTCCATTCTGACTGTCCTGAGAAGAGTGGCTACAATTCCTATAGCATGTGACCTCAGGTTTTCCTTCTGGTCTGATCCTAATGGGCGTGGTAGTGGTTTATGTCTGCATCTTTCTTTGAAGACATTGTCTCTTGCTAGTTCCATAGCTATTGTGTAGAAGAGGTAGATGAGTAACCTAGAGAGTAGTGTTCGGTATTCTTACAGAAGTGACAGAATGTCAAAAGGTAGTGATTTCACTCTTGTGTCCTCTCTTGAAGACAGGATGTCCATCTCTCATGAAGACCAACTGCCATCTTAGCCTAATAGCCAAGGCCAACTAATGTAAATCGGAAGTGCACTTATTTTTTAAAGTATTCATTTATGTAGTAGAATTGATTTTTACCTTATAGAAAGTTGGGATAGAAGAACAAATTCTATTCTGTAGAAACCCTACCTTTAAGACAGGGTTTCTCTGTGTAGCTCTTACTGTCCTGGAACTCACTTTGTAGACCAGGCTGGTCTTGAACTGCCTGCTTTGAGTGCTGGGGATTAAAGATATGCACCACCACTGCCTGACATTTTTTCTGGTTTTTGTTTTGTTTTGTTTTGTTTAGGTTTTTCGAGACAGGATTTCTCTGTGTAGCCCTGGCTCTCCTGGAACTCACTCTGTAGACCAGGCTGGCCTCAAACTCAGAAATCCTCCTGCCTCTGCCTCCCAATTGCTGGGATTAAAGGTGTATGCCACCACTTTCACGGCCTCTGTTTCTGTTTTTTTGAGGCATTCTCTCACAGTGTAGTTTTGGCTGGCTTGGATCTTTCTGTAGACCAGGATGGCCTCAATTCAAGAGATTTGCCTGCTTTTGCTAGGCATATTGGAACATAAGGCACATGCTATCATGCGTGGCTAAGTTCACGTGTCTTTGATTAAAGAGATTAGATTTTTTTTCCTGTGAATTAGGCTGTCATTCATTTGGAATCACTTTTAAGTAGTGTTTTGAGGCAGAGCCCTGAACAAGGGTTATTTCTTGGTTAATGAAGTACCGCAGAGTGAGGTTGAGGTCTTACTCTTTAGGGTTTGCAATATGCAGGCTCATTGTGCTTTCCATCCACAAAGTCCTGTTAGCCTAGTGCCTTTCTTTCCCCACATTGTCTGCCTTGAGAGTTTCACCTGTGTTATTCTATGGAATCCCTGCCATGGAAAGACCAACTGCCCACTCTCTGTTTCTTAACAGGCACCACTTCCAGCCTCTCTGCCCTCCCTTACCTTCTATTATGTGGAACCCCAGGGTTACAGTTTAAATTTGTCCTTTTGTTTCTCCTTGGTTCTCGTTACAGGAAGTTTTCCTAGTACTCCACCTTCCCCTCAAGCTCCACAAAACCTGGACGATCCAGCAACAGCCTCTTCGTCTCTTCCACCTGTGTCTGCTGCTCCCGCGGCTACCTTCCCTATGCCCTCTGCTGCGGGAGGCCCTTCTGTGTTCTCCTTTGGTCCTTCATCCTTCAAGTCCTCTACTTCTGTCACCGGGGAGCCCCCACCGTATCCCATTGGTTCTGACAGCTCCAGAGCAGCGCCAGGCTCTGGCACCTCCACTTTCTCTTTTGCTCCTCCTTCCAAAGGCTCCCTGGCCCCGACCCCTGCAGTAGCTCCTGTGGCCACATCTGCTGCTCCCTTCACTTTTGGATCATCAGGTTTTAAGCCAACCATGGAAAACATACCTATGTCCAGTACCCCAAACACAGGGGTGAAGCCTTCGTTCCCACCCTCGGCCTCTTCGGTGAAAGTCAACCTGAATGAGAAGTAAGTCACCTTGAAAGGCTGACTCCTTTGTAGACTGGTAGTGCATGGTGGTCACTGAGCTAATCATTCAAGGGCAGTACTGAACAGAGTCTTTCTGAAGTAGCACTTAGCAGTGGGAAATGAGCCAGTGGGGAGGCTTGCGTCTGCTCTGCAAGTGGAGTCTAGAGTGACTCTTAAAGGGCGCTTTATCTCGCTGACTGTTAGAAGTTTATACTAAGTAGTTGTCTCACTTTCTCAGCCTATAAAGATAGCAAATGTTCCTTATTTTACAGAAGGAAGCAGCCCTGAGTATGCATTCTGAGGAGGAAATGGGCCTTTTGTAGTTTTTTTCCTCCTCATAGCTACTCTTGACTCTTAACTGTTTTCTGTGCAGCCACCAAGGTGATTTGAGCAGTTAGAGACACATGAGGTGACTCTCCTGCTTGACAGTCCCCACGGGTTTCTTATTGCGTTTCTTTACAATTCAAACCTTTTAGAGTGGTGTCTGGTTCCCTCCAGGTCTAGTTCCAGTCACCCTGCTCGTGCCTTATTTACCTCTTAATCTTTTTTTCTGTTCTCCCCACTAAACTGAGCATCAGAAGGGAATGTTCTCTGTACCAGCCTTTTCCATTTGCAGTGGGTGTCAGAACTATCAGTTTTGGGTTCTGCTTGCCTTGTTTCCAGAATGTCCGCCTATAGCCACACTGTCATTGCTCAGATGAGATCCACATGTGGCTACTTCACACGAGCCATTTCTAGATACTCCATTTTGTTGGGCTTCTCATTCTTTAACTGAGCTTGTCTGCAGACCTTGCATTGGTGGAGCTGACTTGACATTCTTTTGTGTGTGTGTGTGTGTGTGTGGATTTTTCCAGACAAGGTTTCTCTGTGTAGCCCTGGCTGTCCTGAAACTCACTCTGTAGACCAGGACGGCCTCAAACTCAGAAGTCCATCTGCTTCTGCCTCCCAAGTGCTGGGATTAAAGGCGTGCACCATCCACTGCCTGGCTGATTTGACATTCTTACTAGGCCATGGTGTCCTAGATACAGTGACTCGATTGCTTCCCTAGTGTTCCCACAGCTCAGAAATGATCATCCTCAAAGCACATGCTCACCACCCCCTTAAAACGCACACGCACACGTACACGCCCATACCCATGTGACAGGGTAGAAAATAGATGCCTCATACACTAAGTGCTTTGGCTGTGCTGAGTAGGTGGTACCTGTGCCCTCACATGAATAAGCAGCATGTGTGCTGTTCTGACGACTCATCAGCTTTTCTTGGCTATCACTGCTCATGACCCACAGGAAAGAACCCTCCAGAAGACTATTGTAACAGAATTACATTTCTGCTTTCAGGTTCACCGCTGTGGCCTCCTCTACACCCATTCATAGCTCCACGAGCACACCTTCTGTGTTGCCGTTCTCTTCCTCCCCAAAGCCAGCGGCTTCTGGACCACTCAGCCATCCCACACCTCTTCCAGCATCACCCAGCTCCATACCTTTGAAGTCTCCAGTCTCTCCCTCGCCATCAGGTAATGATCTCTGAAGCCAACAGCTTCCGTCCCCAGCAAGCACGCCCTTTCAGATGGGTGGATTCAGCAGGTTAAGAGTCCTTACTGATGCAGTGAGGGGAGGGTTTTTTTTGTTTGTTTGTTTTTGTTTTATGAGATAGGGTTTCTGTGTGTATCTGTCCTGGAACTCACTTTGTAGACCAGGCTGGCAGTGAACTCAGAGATCCACCTGCCTCTACCTCCTAGTGGATAAATGGTGTGCACTGCCAATATCACCACCTGGCTAAGTGTTTTTTTTGTTTTTTTGTTTTTTTGTTTTTTTTTTGGTGAGAGGGGGAGTTTGTTTGTTTGTGTGTGTGCTTGAATGTTTTAATGTGCTGTGGTTATGATGCTCTGACTTGGATATTCACAATGGTTACAGGTCTGCTAGCCTTTACTTAGAGCTCATGGAAATTCAAGGAAAGTGTCTTGTGCCTAGATGCTTGCCGTCACACACAGCTGGTTACTGAGCTGCCCTTCAACATGGAGGGCAGGAGCAGCCCTCAGGGAGCCTTGGGTATATTGCTCCCGATACTCTGAATTACATTTTCCCATTAGCCACTCTGAACATGATAAAATGGGAATAGTTACAGACAGGATCCAAGGCTCCCGAGACACCAGCCCTGCCTTTCTCTTCCTGTCACATGTCCAACCTGGTTGCAAAAGTATAAATACTCCGCTACCAAGGCTCAGTGTGTGCAGTAGTTTACATCTTTGCTTATTTCTTTCTTCCTTTTATGTAAAAATTTGAAAATATTTGAGAGTTAGTTGCAGACATTGCGAAACACTTGACCTCTAGATGCATGGATGCCCATCTCCTAAAATCCAAGGCTATTACACTCAAGAGTAACAGTTAAGTCTAGAGTCCATGTCATATTTTCCCAGTAGTCTCAAAGCTGTGGGTTTTTTTTCTCCCTTTTTCTGTTCATCTCATTAGCATAGACAAGAAAACCATCTCAGTGGTTTTGGACCATCCCTGTTAGGGTTGGATTGTTTCCACATGATAGGATTTTGGTTAAAGGTTTGGGGCAGTCACACCACATGGGGGGTGTTTTTACCAAGCATGCTTTTATTCAGTCTGACTGTAGAACTGTTTTGAGTTTGGGCTTGTGAGGACTTTTGCTGTGTTTCTTTTCCTATGTGTATGTTCATGCATGTGAGTGCAGTTACTTGGGGAAATCAGAGTTGTCCAATCCCCTAGAACTGGAGTTACAGATAGTAGCCTAAAGAGACCTTGACCTTAAATCCTCCCTTCTGAGCCTCCTGAGTGCTGGGATTTTAGGTGTTCTTCACCTGGCCCAATTTGGTCGTCCTTCTTTAATACACTTGGTGAAAGTAGAGCCAGGGACAGTGTAGAACTCCCTTTCTTAGATTTGGGGAAAGAAGTTTGTGGTGACAAAAGTAACAGGAACTGGTGTCTGCTGTAACCGACTGATGTCATTGCTCCTTACTCTAGCTGGCCGCTCCACTCAGACTGCTCCAAGTTCAGCACCCTCCACGGGGCAGAAATCACCCAGAGTAAACCCTCCAGTGCCAAAGTCAGGTTCTTCTCAGGTATGTTGAAATTTCCTTGATACACTTGCATGTTACTAACATGGGTCTTTGTGCTTTAGAATTCAGACGTGGAAACAGTAATTATAACTATAGGCGACACTAAAGTCAATATGTACTCATAAAAGCAATTATCTATTTACTTTCTTTTTCTAATCATGGTCTCACTGTGTAGTCCTAGCTGGCCTGAAATTTACTCTGTAGACAAGGAGGCTGGCCTTGAACTCGAGAGATCCTTTGCCTCCTGAGTGCTGGGATTAAATGCATGTACTACCATGCCAAACCTTTATTCAATTTTTTGGTTTTTTAAAAATTTATTTATTGTATGTATGTGAGTACACTATGGTTGTCTTCACACACAACAGAAAAGGGCATCAGATCCTATTACAGATGGTTGTAAGGCTCCTCACAGGCCCTCTGGAAGAGCAGTCAGTGCTCTTAACTACTGAGCCATCTCTCTTCAGCCCCCTCTACTCAGTGTTTTTTAATTGAAATAATTTATGTAGAAAAAAGTTAATGGGCTGGAGAGATCCTGATCAGAGGTCCTGAGTTCAACTCCCAGCAACCACACGGTGGCTTATAGCCATCTATAGTGACATCTGGTGCCCTCTTATGGCCATGCTGGTAGAACATTGTATACATAATAAACAAACAAATCTTAAAAAAAAAAGTTCATGTGGTATGTGTACATCTCAGTTGTCATCAACTAGCTATACTTTAGTAAGCAGCAAACAGTTTGACAAAGGAGTCATTACCAAGATATCAGGGCTCTTCCTCCTGAGCCTGGCTTCAGGCCTCCACCCTTGCCAAGAATCACTCACTGTTTTGTTCTCTAACAGTATACAGATTAATTTAGCTAGTTTATTAGTTTCTATCAGTAGATTAGATAATTTCAGTCCAGTGTAGCTCAGGAAACTGAGCGTGGGGTTTTACTGTGTTCTTGATGTCTGCTCATCTCGGTTGCTGTTTGGAGTTGGTGGTTATTGTGGGTGCTGCTGAGTAGTTTCTAGTTAAAGCTTTCCCGAGTAGCATTGCCCTGGCTAGTGTGCTTGATGTCTTCTAGTGAATATATGTGCACCTTTCTTTGGGGTATAAGCTTAGTCATAGGATGAGTGGGCCACAGACTGCACATGTCCTTTAGCAGATTGTCATCCATGGTTGACACTTCCACCCTGTCCTCATTTTTGCCAGGTTTGATATTTTTCATTTTGTATTGTATTTGGTTTTTTGTTTTGTTTTTGTTTTTACTTAACTCTTATTTTCCTAGTGATTAGCAAAATTGAGTTTTGTTTCACATGAATTTTAGCCATCTGTATTTTTTTGTATCTCTTACTGTTCTTAATATTTTTCTGTTGGATGGTGTACTAGTTTGATTTCTGTTGCTGTGATAAAACACTAACCGAAGTGCCAGGGTGGTGTCAAACACCTTTAATACCAGCACTTGTGAGGTAGAGGCAATTCCAGGACAGCCAGGGCTACATAGAGAAACCCTGTCTCAAAAACCCAAAACAAAAAGCAAACAAATGAAAAAGCCACAGATTCAGAGGAGGAGAGGGTTTATTGGACTTTCCACTCAAGGTCACAGTCCATTACTGAGGAATCAAGGCAGGTCACATACTGTTCCACACAGCACCATCTCTGACCAGGGAACTCACTTCACAAAGAAGTTCAGCAGAACCATTGAGGATGCTGCTTGCTGGCTGGCTCTCAGCCAGGCTTGTCATTTGCTTCCTTACACGGTTCAGACCACCTACCTATGGCCACTAGTGCCATAGTAGGCTGGGCCCTCCTTCCCCAGACAATCCCCACAGACATATTCACCGGCCAGACTGATCTAGGTAGTCCTTCAGTTGAGGCTTTTCTCTCAGGTGACCCCTAGGCTCTGTCCTGACAATTAAAGCTAACTAGGATGGCTGGTCTTAACTGATCTTTCATTTGAGTTACATGCAGATTGACTCTAGGGTTTTGTACATGTTTATCATGCATTCTACCACTGATCTGTGCCATATGTAGCTCTTTAGAGAGACACAAACACACGGGAAAGCATATACAGTACACTCTTTGTATTACGTATTTATATAATATCTTTATTTTAATATAAATGAATGATTTCTTTTTTAGTTCCTGTGTGTTACAATAAGTACTTTTCACATAATGCTTTTTAAAATTGCATTTATTAATGAGTATGGTATATGTTCATTTGAATGTGAGGAGGTCAGAGGAACCTTAGATGTTCTGCTCTATAACTTACTTCAGTGAGACAGAGTATGTCACTGATTCCCAGAACTAGATAGGCAGCCATATGCCCCACCTATGCGCTGGGCTATATGCGCCCATGGTCACACCCAGCTTTTTATGTGGGGAAAGGCATTTGAACTCAGGTCCTCATGCTCATACAAGAGTCTTACTCACTGAGCCATCTCCTCAGCTTCTCATGACTTGTTTTAGGAATCATTTCCTATTTCAAATTCAGAAAGATTTTCCTATGCTGTCTACAGCTTTGGGACTTAACTTGAATTTAAGTCAGTAGCCATCACCTCAGCTTGTTCTTGTGGCTTTAATGTTCTGTCAGTTTCCCACTTGAACATTCCAGGAGCAGGAGTCCTGCTTTTTCCTGTTGTGCTTCCCATGCTGGGTCCTTCCATCTCAGCACACATGTGTGCTGTGTTAGCTTATAGGCATCTAAGTGCCCAGCTCATAGACATCTGCTAGGTGGCTGCTGTTGGGTGACTGCTCATACAGTCCAAAACTGTGTCAGGACCCATCAGATTTTCCCAGCCCTTGCCCACCACTGACAAGCCAGGGCTTTGCATAAGCACAGAAACAACCCTCCCTCCCCCACCGGCCCACTTGCTTCACTGACAGTACTTCTTCCCGGTCCAGGTCATGTCAGTCATGTGCTCTGTGTTGTATATCCTAGTATCATTACATGTCTTTGTCAGGCTGTGGCTGTCATTTGCCTTTTGGAGTTCTGAGTGCTGTGCCCTTTTATTGGCTTCTGTCTCTCACTGTTATCCCTGTCCTTTGAGTAACAAAAGGGACTTTTATTTTTGTTTTGTTTTTTAATGATAAATCATATTTCATTCAAACCCTTGTGCAATACCAGCAGTAGTTTTCTAACAGCCTACAGTAGACTCCGAACTCCTTGGTCTGTCCTTGGATACTTGCTCGGCCTGTTCTCTGACCTTTTTCTCTGTTCTTCCTGCCCCACTCAGCTCCATTAAGCAAGCCCACATGACTCTCATAGCTGGACATTCCAGTATCTTTCCTCCTTATTTCCTTTGTGCTTGCTCTTGCTGCCCAGAAGATATTTACCTCAGCTCTGCCTGCAGCCTTCTCTCACATCTTGTTCCTGTTCAGGTCTCTGAGGGAGAACTTTGTTGGCTGTCTAGACTTCCTAATTTTCTTCAGTTTTACCTGTTACTGGCCAGTAGAAATGGTCAGTAAGCTTACTTCTTACTGTCTGTCTTGTCCCTGAAGAAGTTCCCTGAGTGAGGATGCCATAACTGGCTCACGGTTTTCACTATGTAGAATGCATCCTCTACAAATTGAAGACCCAGTGCACATGATTCAGAAGAGTGCTGACCCACAGTGCATGAGTGTTCCCTGTGATGGCCCGATGGGGCTGTGGTCACAAACTAGAGCTGACTATGTGGAGTTCCTCCTGATGCCTTTGCCTTCCATTTCAGGCCAAGGTACTTCAGCCTCCTGTCACAGAGAAACAGAGGCATCAGTGGAAAGATTCAGACCCCGTGCTAGCTGGAATTGGAGAGGAGGTGAGTTTCTTGCATGAGGATTATTGTTCTTATAATAGCAGTTACCTAGAGTGCCATTGCTCTAACATCAGGTCCTGGCGTGGAGTCTGTTCAAATTTGCCCTGGAAATGTAGAAGCAGTGTCCTTTCTGCTGCTATTCAGAGCAAGCTTTCTCTTTGTTTGTGGTCTCACAGATTGCACACTTCCAGAAAGAACTAGAGGAGTTAAAGGCCCGGACTTCCAAAGCCTGTTTCCAGGTTGGCACCTCAGAAGAGATGAAGATGCTGCGGACAGAATCAGATGACTTGCACACCTTCCTTTTTGAGATTAGAGAGACCACAGAGGTTTGTATCTGTGGAAACCTTTCCTGAGTGAAAGGAGGCTTTTAGAAACTATTATTAGCTGGAATACTCATATGAACCCTTACATTTTCTAAGGACCCTCAGCTCGGCTGCTGTGTTATTCCCACAAAGCCTAAATTCAGACTATCAGAACTGAGGCTTACCAGAGCTGTCTAGCTGACTGTTTCTGTCTCCTCCTCTGTAAAAAGGGGTCATCCTTTCTACCTCTTTAGCACATGCTAGGTACTCCATAAAAGTTGGTAATAGTTTTTTTAAGTTAACTTAAGTATACTTTCAAATGTTTCCTTTACGGTATTGGGTAAAAATAAATGATATTTTGGGGCATGTACATACAAAATGTCAAGTATTTATTGCTGAGAGCATTATTTACTGTTCTCTGGTTACTGAGTTTTTGAAAGGATTTGGCAGACATGTTTTCATGTGTCTCCAGTCTTCAGGTAGTAAACAACAGGCTTAGAAAGTCTCTCGTGGAGCTGGATTGTGAGTTCTGTCCCTGCTCTTATTTTCTACATTGTCAGTCGTCAGAAGTTGAGTTTTTAAAAACAGGAGAAAGGGTAATTAAAAACATGAAAATTGAAGTCATAGCTCAGTGGTTAAGAGCACTGGCTGAACTGGCTGTTCTTCCAGAGGACATGGGTTTGATCCTAGCACCCACATCGGGGACCACAGTCATCTAACAAACTCTTCTGGCCTCTTTGGGTACCAGGCACTCAAGTGATGTACAAGGCAAACTCTTACACACATAAAATTTAAAAATTAATAAATGATAGAACATTTTTATACAACCCCCAACACAAAACAAAACAAAGTAAAACAAAAAAAGAAACTATAGGAAACAGTTTTGAGCGTGGGGACAATGAAAGTTTTAAACTGTGACTGAGATCTTCACCATGTTAAATAGTTGACATTTATCCTGCTGGGTCCACATAGAGGATTTCTTGTTGTTTTTTGTTTGTGTTTGTGTTTGTGTTTTTGGCTATACTGCAGTTCCGTTGTTATCTCTCTGGGCCTTTTCTAGTCTCTCCATGGAGACATAAGTACTCTGAAAACAACTTTGCTGGAGGGCTTTGCTGGGGTCGAAGAAGCCAGAGAACAGCATGGAAGAAATCATGATTCTGGGTATCTCCACCTGCTTTATAAAAGACCACTGGATCCCAAGAGCGAGGCCCAGCTCCAGGTAGGCGAGCAAGAAGGCTCAGAAGCAGTAGCTTGTGCCCATGGTTGTGGTTTTGAGGTGTGGGTATGAGTGATGTCTCTTTAGGAAGTTGCTGATTTTCTGCTAAACAGTAGCTGTGCTTTTCATAAATTTACTTGTAGCAAAGGAACTGGTACACCTTTTAAAAATATAATTTAAAATTTTTACTTTAAAGATAGATATCTTTTAAGTCTTGAGTTTGATAAAGTCCTTTGTTAAAATAGGCATTCATAAATCAAATCATGAGTAATATCACAGTGGCATCCTTTCAGGTGGTCTGTAGGATTTTTTTTAGACATTATTTCCAGTCTACAAAAGCCGCTAGTAACACTGTGTTGGCACATACCTCACACTCAGGAGACAGGAAGGAGAATGCTGAGTTGAGAGGCCAACCTGGGCTTTACTAAACAAAGACCCTCTCAAAAACAAGAACAGAAAGCAGACTGCAGCTGCTTTTCAGTGAGAGCTATTGTTTCCACAAAGACATGGTGCTTCCTCAGCTAAGAAGGTCTGTGTCTGGGGCTTGTGCTGGCTGGGGATGTGCCATCAGAGCCTCTGATGTGGGAGCTCTGTCACCTGCTGTGCTATAGCAGTTACATTTCTCTTTAGCTACTTGGATTTTGTTTGCCTCTCTGTACATGGATCATCTTTCCCTTTCACTCATCATGAATTCCAGAGGGGCAGTGCATAGGCAGCCCTGATTCTCCTCACTTCAGACATGATCTGTGGGTGTGATGAGACTCTCTGTACAGAGGACTTAGTTAAACCTTAGGCCTCTGCTCCTAGCTTTCTATGCTCACAAGACTTCCCAGCACCTGGAAAGTGAGAGAATGGCCTCTTATAGAGGTGATCTCTTGGGATCATTGACTGCTCTTCCTCCCCTGTGGATGTTTCCTTGTAGGGCTCTTCTCAGACTGCAGCCCCCACATAAGCCCTTTGCCTCTGTCCCAGTTGCCTGGCCTAGAGGAAAGCATTGAGCTTCCATAATGAGAAAAGAGTAATTGTCTTCTTGACCATGTTAAATAGGTAATTGCAGGAAATGTAATTAGCCACTTACTACATACAAAGCAGGGGTGGTGCTGCAGTGCAGACTGTGGCTCATAACAAACAGAGCCTACACCCATGCCTTTAGCCCCTGTGCTACAGTCAGGAAGGTGGACATACAATTTTCATGTGGGGTATATTGCCATGGGACCACAGATAAGAATGTGGAAGCCACTGCAAAGTGTTGCAGCAGGCCTTTGAAGAAGGTGCTGCTCCACCCAATTGGGACATGTTTGGAAGAAGGACATCAGCTAGTGCAGACCTGAGGTCATGGCTGAGGAGGGTGAAAGGAAGCCTTCTATGGTCAATAAATGCCTCTAAGGCCACTGCCTCCCTGGATTCAGCTTGGCTCGTTCTTTTTTGTGACAGAACACCTTTCCCAGAATGTGTGTGAAATACATTTCCCCAGTCACACGTGTGCCATGTATGAAGAGCTTCCTGGGGTCTTCTCAGTGCCTGTACACTTACTTAATGAAATAATTAGCTCCATTTTTAATTTTTGAGTGTCAGATTGTATAACCATGAAGGTTAACTGTGCCCCAGCTGAAAGAGCATTATTACAGGCTTAATGGCCTGTTAGAACTATAGTAGTGGTAGGTTGGGCTTCCAATGTGTATAACATTGTGTATTTTTGAAGAGTGCTCCTCAAATGGTGAGGTGGCCTGTATATTCTGTGCTATGAATATCTAGGGTCAGAGTTATTTCCAGCACCCATTGTTGAATCATCTTGTCTACTTTATAGTTCATTTCAGTGGGGGAGGAGAACTAAATGGGCGCACTGTGAGTGAGCATAGTGGCCCATTACTGCATGTCACACCCTTCCCAGGGGCAGCAGGGGAGAGGAAGTGGGTGCGTCTGTTCCTCTCATCCTCTTACCCTGTTTCTGCTCCATCTCTGTTATACTACTGCAGAAATGGAATTTCCGTTTTTCATTTTATTAAATGGCTTGTATTTAATGGATATATTAAAATCTAGTGTTTTCCTTGTTTGTACAGTTCTCAATATAGAAATATTTCAAAATTATGTTTGAATACTTTAATACACCTTCCCCCTAGCTACCCAGCTAGCTTCCAGAACAATGAATCATTTCCCTTTTAATTTTTCTCTTGTAGGAAATTCGCCGCCTTCACCAGTATGTGAAATTTGCTGTCCAGGATGTGAATGATGTCCTAGACTTAGAATGGGATCGACATCTGGAGCAGAAGAAGAGACAGAGGTGAGGAAGAGGACATGTCCCCTCTGCCTTTTGTAGGAGCACGTGTAAAAATCTCACAGGCACCCTTCCTCCTGCTTAACCATTTCATCTCTACAAGTGTCATTTACAAAACTCTTGAGTGATGGCCATAGTAATTTATATAAATGAATTTGCATCACACCATAATTTTAAAATAATAATTTGAATTTCAACTGGGTGTGGTGGTGCAAGCCTTTAATCCAAGCATTTAGGAAGCAGAGGCAGATGAATCTTTGAGTTCAAGGCTAGCCTGGGCTACACAGAGAAACCATGTCTCAAAAAACAAACAAAAAGAATATGCATTTCATAAGGGTTGAGAGTAGCTCAGGGATAAGGCAGTTAGTTGACTTCTGTGTTGTCTATACCACATAGTCAATGCCTAGCATTACAGAAAAGCCCAAACATCAAAAAGGGATGTTATGCTCTGTTGCCACTGATCGTGTTCTTGAGGAATTACATTAAATGATTTTTATCTTTTATCAAACGTATAAAATTGAAAGGCATTTCAGATGATTTCAGTGGGAAGGTACAAATGTGAGAGAGAGGAAGCAGATCTGTGGGTAGACTCAACAGAATCGCTACACAGCTCCACCCTGATGCCAAGGGGTACTTGTGTGATGGTAACCTGGCTAGTGAGACAGTCCCACTGTCTCTGAGACACACTGCCAACTGTGTGCAGTCTTCAGTTATCCTGTGAGCCTGCTGCATTGCTGAGCTGCACGCCCTTTCCAAACATGCCTAGGCCAACTAGTTCCCAGTTAGTCATAACCTGGCTGCTGTGTGTAAGACCATTATGCATAGCTTGTGCATAACTCTTCTACAGGATAATTTATATGTTATATGTGTCTGTGGTGTACATTGCAATATTATATGAAATGTAAGATCTGCATATGGATGATAGAACCAACCACTCACGTGTCATGCCAAGGAAAACACCAAATAAACTTAGAACAATGGAAAAAAAGAGAATTCCCCATGGGAATGGATACGATGACTCAGTGGTTAAGAGTATTGACTAATCTTCCAGAGGACCTGAGTTCAGTTCCCAGCAGCGACATTGGGTACCACACAGCTGCCTGTTTCAAGGAATCTGACCATCTTCACACAAGCTGTGTATGTTCATAGTGCTCATAAATACACTCTGACACACACTAAATAAAAACAGAGAGTTGTCCTTTTGAGAATATATTTCTTTTATTTATTTATTTTTGGTTATTGATTAGCTTTTTGAGAATGCTCTCCCCGTTTATTGGCCAGAAGGCCTGGACACCTGGCATTCCTCCTGCCTCGGTCTCCCAACGGCTGGGAATGTAGCATGGGCGAGAAAATGTAATTAGTGTGGCTGTTTGAAGTAATGGTGAAGACAGGGCAAGCTTGCAGCCTCGTGATCTGGTGTGTGCTTGTGCTTTGTAGAAGGACTGGAGTTGCAGTGTGCTGAGAACGAGGGAGTACTCAAGAAAATGAGAGTGTGCCAGCCCGTGTACAGGTTGCTTTCTGACATAGTAATTATAATTAACCCTGAATGGATACAAAAACTGGTGTGTTGATCTGTTTTTAAAGCTCTGGGATTTTTGAGCTTTTTCTTAGGGCATTGGATGTTTTGTCAGGGACAGGACTAGGGTGTGTATAGTGTAGTAGACAGAAATAAGCGCACTCTGCTAGTGTAAATGCATTATCCTCAATATAAATAAGCAGCTAATCAGATGGCTGTATTTCTTTATGTTATTCCCTAATAGCCACACAGAAGAAATAAGATTTATTCATAACTGCACCTCAGTACTTGGGCAGCTAAGTTAACTGACCTATTTTTACCTTCCATGTTAGTCGGGCCGCCTCCCCGCCCTGTCCCATGGTACTTGCATGTTACTGTTAATCTGGCTGTTCAGATCCCTTCTGCATGGCTCCAGTGCCTCCATCCGGCTGCTGATCGGAATCTCCTTCTCTCCCTTTTTCCTTTCTCTGGTTGGCACACGTCCTGCCCTCTTCTCTAATGTGCCCAGCCATTGGGTGATCAGCATTTATTGACAAGTCAGAGAATACCTGGTAAGAACTGTTTACACAAACTTAAGACAGTAGATTCTTGGTATAAGCAGCACAGTGCCATGTCCGAATTGAAGCTGGATGTGAGAGCAGACAATCAGCATTTGCGATCAGAAGGGTAAATTTTACACAGCATATAAAAATATTATGCCTGTACACTGGTTGTGCTTTCTCTGAGACAGTGAGGCAGCTGCTCTCTCTTCAGCTGTGCTCCTCTTTGCCTAGAAGTAGGCTTTCTGAAACTGCACATGCTACCAGAAACAAGCTTTCTTCACTGTGACAGCCCTGACCATCTCTTCACTGCCCAGATCAGGTCCCTCTCTGCAGAGCTCAAGTTCTGGGCCTGGTTTTTTTGTCTAACTACTTCTCTGTCTTCAGCCCTTCTCTAAGTATTGCGTATACCAACTGGAAAGTCCTGGGAAATTGTGTTCACTCACTTGGCTGCCTTATTCTTCTCAGTGGTTCTAAGAAAAGGAAATAAAACTGAAAGTTTCTGTTGAACATCAGCAGTTTTCATTCTGATCATTATGTGGTGATAGAGTGATGCATAGACAGCAGCAAACAAACCAGGTGTCTTGTACCTCTCTTGGACTACCCACTTTTGTTTTATTTGTATATTTTTCTCAAATTAAAAGGAACATTTTTATCAATGCTCAAAGGTTTATAATGAGAAACAAAAGAATCTAGACCTGTGTATCTCTGACCTGCCACCCAGCAGCAACCATTGGACTATTTCATTCTTAAGGAAAACCTCCCTGCTGCCAGCACCTGTATTGTCAGCAGTCAGTGACTGGGACCCACACACTTCCAGCCAGCCTAGTTTCTTTCCTTATTGAGTGTAACTTACATACAGAAAAGCACATGTCACAAGTGAGCACAGGAGGGAGGGTTTGCCCTGTTCTTGACTCCTATCTCCCTCCACTGCCTTCTTCCCAATGCTCCAGGGGTGTGCAGTCTGTACTATGGCCTGCTATAGGCCCTCTCAGTCCCACTCGCTCTCATGAGATTGTCACGCCTCTCTTACTTCTACTATCTCTTGATGTTTCAGCTCCTCTGTTTTATTATTTTCCCTGTTAGAATTGCAGCCTTGTGTGGTGTGGGGTAGAAGGGAGCCACTTGTATCTAATTCTTTTCTATGTTGCCACTAGGCGCCTAATTGTGCCAGAACGCGAGACCCTTTTCAACACACTAGCCAACAACCGGGAAATCATCAACCAGCAGAGGAAGAGGTTGAATCACCTGGTGGATAGTCTGCAGCAGCTCCGTCTCTATAACCAGACGTCCCCATGGAACCTGCCCTCAGCGCTTTCACCTCAAAGCAATACTCATAGGTATGCAAGAGATTGCTGGTGGGCATGTAAGGTGGCCTTAGAGTGACTCAGGCTGTGCTGCACCCGTCAGCCATGTTGTCCTGGTCAGGTTCTTCACCCCTTCTGACATCCAGTTCTTTGACTCTAATAGGGGTGACAGTGCCTGCCTTCAGGCCTGTGTCTGTAACACATGGAGTGTGGTTCCTGATGATGTGGTGCAGGCCATAGCAATCTGCATAGTAACACTGAGGCAGTTGAACTGACAGTAGCTTAAATGGGTTACATTTTCTAACTTCCCTCTGAAGCCCAGATTTGCCATTCAGCTTTTGCCTGGAGACATGCAGATCATTGCAGTTAACCAGTCTACTGGGAACTTAACTGCAATGGTGATGTGGTTCTGCTTTTGGCATGTGTGTGATTTAGTTGCCCGTTTTTGCTAAGGCACCAGTATTAGGCTTAGAGTGGAAGTGTGTGGTGTTGACGTTGTTGGCTTTCCTTTCATGTGCTGATAGGTAGCTTGTTTCTATAGTGAATATTCTCTAATCTCTTAGGCTTAGATATTAAGAAGAGCGTATACCACATAGCTTCAGCCTTCTCATGGTTGGTTTGGATGTAACACTGCCCTGTTTCAGTTTTGACAGTGACCTTGAATGCCTGCTCAAAACTACCATTGAATCTCACACCAAACCTTCTCCCAGAGTGCCAGGTGAGTGCTACCTCCCAGCCTCCCAGCATAGTTTGTGATCTAACCTGGCTTTTCAAGACGAAATCTTAAGCATTTATGGGTTGTTGAATTTTTTTGCAGGTAAACTGTCCCCAGCGAAACAGGCCCAACTGAGGAACTTCTTGGCCAAAAGGAAGACCCCACCAGTGAGGTCCACTGCTCCAGGTACGGAACTAGGCCTAGGGTTTCCAGCACTAGCTGTTGAGTAGAGGTGGCTCAATGCACAGATCTCCAGAGTCTGCTGCAGTCTGAGCATGGGAAGAAGCAGTTTGTGTATTTTGGATGACACAACTCAAGGTGAATCTTTGCACTTTGACATCATGTAGTCGCCAGGTTACATAGGGGTGGTTAAGAATGGCATGGGATGAACTGAGCTGGAGTTGAGACTCAAGCCTTATATGAGTTTTTACCAATATTACACTGGAGAAAAGTCTTCTTATGAAGGAAACTAGAGGTTAGGCAGTTAATACTTGCTAAGGGACTAGGAAGTAAATGGCCCAGTGAATAAAGGCATATGTTGTCAAGCCTGAAGATCTGAGTTTAATCCCTGGGACACACACAGTGAAAGGAGAGAAAGGACTCATCTTTTGACTTTTACTTGTACGTTGTGGCATATGCATACACATACACACCACAGTAAATAAATGTAGTAATTTACTTTTAAAATGCTGGCTGAAAAGCTACAATAGTAGAGATGAAAAGGTCTTTTAACTTTTTATCTAAAATTCCTTAAATTTTTTTTTCTTATTTACTGCTGCAGATCAGACCCAGAACCTTGTACATGCAAAGGGGTGTCTGCCAATACCACTAAGCTACATCCTATCCCTTACAGATAGCCCAGGGTAGTCTGAAATTTATGATGTAATTTATGATTTATGGTGTATAGCTATGTGTTTAATTTTCCAAAGCTAAGACTACATTTTGCCATTGCCCTGGTGATCTTCAGCACTGTGTATGACCTCCAGCACAGTGCGGTTGTAAAGCGTTGTGCTAGCCAGTCTCTGCCTTTTAGTCTTTTCCTCTTGGATCTGCTTCCTAAGTCTTCCACCTACAGAGGGTTTTGCCAGATACTTCTCCATGGTCATCTCTGCTCAGGCTATTGCTCTTTTGGGGTAGGGAAACGTAAGCACACATGTACACTCATAGGTATGCTGAGCCATGACTGCCTTATGACGGTCAGATATGTCAGTGTTTTCCTGTGTCACTTCCTTGAGACAGTCTCTAAACTGGAGCTCTGCAATGCCATTGATCCCCATGTCTCTGCCTCCTCCTCATGATGGGCACAGATCCGCACACTAGTGCCTGCTTTTTACATGGGTGCCTGGGGATTTTAATTCAGGCCTCGTGTTTGCACAGCACATGCTATTGGCCACTGAGCCATTCCCCTAGCTCTTTGAGGCCACCATTTCAGTGCAGCTTCTCACATTCTAAGGCTTTGCCAAATTGTTGTACTTGCAGACCTCCAGGTCTGTGGTACTATCTTAGCTAGGGTTTTTTGTTACTGTGTAAAAACACCACAATGAAAATCAACTTGGAAGGGAAAGGGTTTATTTCCTTTTAAATCTGTGGTCTGTCATCTGGGGAATTCAGGGCAGGGAATCAAGATAGGACTCTGGAGGCAGGACCAGATGCAGAGGCCATGGAGGATTGTTGCTTCCTGGCATGCTCCTCATACCTTGCTGATTGCTGTATCACACCCAGGATCAACAGCTGGTGGGTGGCTATGTCCACAGTTATTTGGGCCCTCTTACATCAATCATTGATCAAGAAAATATCCCACAGGCTTGCCTACAGGCCAAGCCTATAGAGGCATTTTCTCAGTTGTGGTTCTCTCTTCCAGTGTAATTCTAGCTTATGTCAAGTTGACAGAAAACAACCAAAAAACCCCACCCAACCAGGACAGGCAGCAGTACCTGTTATCTGCTGCTAAGACTACCATAATCAAACTTCTCTTCTGCAGTAAACCTTCTCTATTGTTTATGTTCATCAAACATGTGCCTAATGATGACTCCAGGACACATCCTTGTATTAGAACACCATTGCACAGTTACCTCCTAATATTGTTAATCTTCATTTGTTGCCAGGGGTTACTTAAAACGTCCTTACTTATAAATCCTTAACTCATATCTGATTATATCTTTATGATTGAGTCCTTAGACATGAGATGTGATTGCCTATCTTGCAACCAGGCAGTGATAAGAGCAGCAAAGGCCTGACCACTCAAAATCTGAATAAAGATAATGTAAACATTAAATTGAAGCTGCAGAGTATACTTGTGTAATGATAGCACATGTGCTAGGGAGAATGACTCAGGACATGGACGCTTTGTTTGTTTTGGAGATAGTGTCTCACATAGTCCTGGCTGGCTTTAAAGTCTGTGTAATGGAAGTCCTCTTTCTTTACCTCCTAAATTCTAGGATTCCAGGCATTACCACCACTCAGTGTACATTTTGTTTTAATTTTAAAATTGTAACATGGTTACAAAAAAGTATACAAATTAAAAAATGTGTAGCCTCTACTGAAGTTAAAAAACAAAACACACACTAGGGCTTTAGAAAACCCTCTCTTGGGACTAGAGAGAGAACTCAGTTAGAATGACTGCTCAGTGAACATGCAATCCTGAGTTCACATCCCCAGCAGCCATATAAAAAGTTTTTGCCTTTGCCTGTAATCTCAGCATTAGGGGATAGAGACAGGCTAATTCCTAGATGCCACTGACTAACCAGTCTTAACCAAAGTGGCAAATTCTGATTGAGTGAAAGACTACCACTAAATAATAAGGTGTTCCAGCCTTCACATGTGTATACATGGGTGCACACACATATACAAGAAATCTCTCTTGTATCCCCCACATTCCCTCTTTTAAAGAGTATATTACATGGGAAGATGTTGAACTTATGTCTTTGCTGGTATTTTTTAAAATTTACTTTATGTCTGTGTCATTTTTAGATGTCCATGTTTTAGCTTGAGCTTGACTTAGGATCTTTCTACTTTACCATCGGGAAGAATGTGCTCTTGTAGCCTTTCTGTCTTCACATTCAGGGCAGTGTTCAAAATCTTACACAAGATACTCAATACTCTTTGTTTGGCAGCCTCCATATATTTCGTGCCTTTCTGACTGGTTTCTTCCACTTACTGTGAGTTTTTGCAGCGTGACTCTGTTATAGCTAACGGAGCATCCATCTCAGTTTTCCACAACTTCGTCACTACTCCCTCCCGATCAGGACAGTGGTTGTTAGAGTGGTTTTGGTCCTAAGATCACACTGAGGCTGCACTTATGACCAAGCCCAAACCAATCCTGTTCCCTTGTTTTTCCTAAGCTATTTTTTTTTTTCTTAGTGAGAAGACAGGGTAACAGGGCTGCAAGAGGGCTGCAGCAAATCACCACGGATTTAGTGGCTCATAGTAGATAAGCGTTTTCAGCTGCATTTGCAGCTGCAGCATGTGCAGCTGAGTTCAGTACTGTGTGGCTCAGTTGGGTCCTCTACCAGGAGAGGCTGGACTCAAGGTGTTGACTGAACTGCTGCCCTGTGGGAACTGTGGTAATGATGGACCTCCAAGCACTAAAGAGGTCTCTTGGAACTACAGGATGGGGTTCTCACTCCCTATGGTGGTCTTCCTGTCCCTCATTTTCAGGCCACTATTGCACATGAATCCTCTTGCTAGAGATCTTGTCTCCCTGGACTTTTGCCTTATCTCTTCAGCCTCTGTCCACTTTGCTTTAATCCTGTGCCTTTAAGAGAGGTATTGCTTGGGTGGTGATGGCGGCAACACCTTTAGTCACAGCACTCAGGAGGCAGAGAGAGGTGGATCTCTGAGTTTGAGGTCAGCCTAGTCTATGGAGTAAGTTCCAGGATACTCAGGGCTACACAGAGGAACCCTGTCTCTTAAAGAAAAAAAGAGTTCATGAGATTTGACCAGTAGGATAAGCTCCCTGTTTTCAAGTCAGCAGATTTGTGACATCACTTAAATCTCTAGAGTGCCTTTTGTCACCTCCTTTTGCTGTGTTTGTGTAACCCTTCCATCTGTCCATCCATCCTTACAGTGGAAATTTTCATGGCATAGGACTCTCTTATATAGCATCATTGAGGAAAAAGATCTATAAAGTCAGGTGCACAAGAGTTTGAATTCTGGCTGCTTACCAACTTCATAATCTTAGGCAAACCGCTTCACTGCTCTAAACATGAGCCAGAAGTTCAGTAGCAGTTCCTAAGTTCTGTGGTAATTATGCAAGTAGCTGGCACAGTGTGGCGGGCACTGAATCTGTGGCCTTCCTGGTGCTGCCTTAGGTTATATAAGTATGTCTTGACAAGGTAGCACTGTTAACTAACAAAGGCCATGAAAATAACAGCCCTGCCATATTGCACGGGTAAATTAATTCAGCTGGCTTTCCCAACCTCCTACTAAACAACTTTTGGGTCAGAAATGGAAGACACAGGAACTACATTCTTATATTGAATAATGAAGATATCAAGTCATTCACAGAAAATAAACTATAATATTTTGGGTCCTGGTGTCATATACTTGGATGACATTTCTAAGTGGCCCACCACATAGTTGACTGTCTCAGAATACTTGATCAGAGCATGTTCCAGCATGCAAAGGCTGCTGCCCACTAAGCACTAGAAATGTGAAAAAGAAGTTTGGTTTTTTTACACTTCGTTATTTTTATTTATTTATTTATTTTGTTGTTGTTGTTTTGTTTTTGAGACTGGGTCTCCATTTTTGTGTCTGACTGACCTAGAACTATGCAGACCAGAGTGACTTCGAACTCACAGACATCCGCCTACCTCTACCTCCCAAGTCCTTGGATTCAAGGCTTGTGTCACAGCACACACCACTGTACTTAACTACTTTAAATAGCCACAATGGCTAGTAGCTACTGGGCAGCAGGGCCCTGGCATGTGGGACTGATTTTTAGATTTTTCTGTTGTATAGTACTTATGCTGAGATTTTGTTTGTTTGGGGTTTTTTGGAGACAAGTTTCCTCTGTGTAGCCCTGGCTGTCCTAGAACTCAATCTGTAGACCAAGTTGACCACAAACTCAGATCCACCTGCCTCTGGCACTCGCCACCATTATCCAGCCTGAGACTTAAGATTTTGTAGCATGATCTGCCTACAGGACAAGACAAGCGATAGTGTAAGAGTGCTGCTTTGAGTAAATGGGGAAGAAAGGGGGCTAGGCATTTTGTTTTTCCAGTGTACAATAACAACATGCATTCTCAAGCACATGGTAGAAGGTGGCAGAACCTGACTTCACAGTGTAAAGAGCTTAGCAGGGGCTAGGTTCCATGTTGAGAGTCACTGGACTCATTTAGATGTGTGTGAGATGCTCAGACTGAGGCCGTCTCACTTTGGTATTCTGAAGTTGGAAAGCAGGATGATGCTGTGACTGTTTGGCCTGCCCCCGGAGCTGGCCTGCTACCTCTTTGACACCCTCTTTTTCCTGTGAGAACTTAATCTCTTGTTTTTCTACCACTGTTGACTATCTCTCTCATTTTCAGTCTTGTCTGATAGTTAAAGCTGTCTTTGTCTTAGCAGCTTAGTTTTCAAAGCTTATTTTTGAGCAAAGACCACAAATTATCATTATTCACATTCAGCAATAGCCACTTCCTTCTAAGGTATAAAATAATGAAAGTGCTTTATGAGTCTGTCTCTCTTAGCACTGAAATGGCACAGCTTTTGGGTTTACCCTGAGTTGTCTAATGTTGTTTTTGGATGGGCCTTCTGTAGCCAGCCTGTCTCGGTCAGCCTTCCTGTCTCAGAGGTACTATGAAGACCTAGATGAAGGCAGCTCCACATCATCCGTAGCTCACCCTCTGGAGGGAGAAGATGCCCGGCCAACCTGCAAAGAGGAGGAGGCTGTGGTCCCAGGCCCTCGGCATGCCCCTGTGGTCCGCACACCTTCTGTCCAACCCAATCTCCTGCCTCAGGTGATGCCTTTTGCAAAGCCTCACCTGATCCATAGTTCTTCACCTGCTGTGATGAGCTCTTCAGGTAAGTCACCAATTGAAACTCTGCCCATGGAGGACTGTAGCTGGAGAGCTGCATGTCCATGTCACAGTGGTCACTCACTCCCTGAGGCTGGCGACATTGTGTGCTCACTGCTGTAGGGCAGTGTCGGGGCTGTGTCACAGTGACCTCTAGCAGAGACACAGGACTGAGGTACGGGAATGAAGCCATTTTACTGAAGAGCTTTCATCGCTGTTTTGTTTCTACTGAGGGGGCTCACCAGAGTTTAAACTTTAAACCAGAGTTCCCATTCATTTCTGCTAATATACCAAAAATTAGAACATCAACTTAAAAGTTATAGGTTCTCTTGAAGTGATTGGTAAGGCTACTAATAAAAGACTGTGAGGTTACACACAATAACAGCCTAACTCCGCCATCCACTTTGCTTTGTTAACATAGGTCTCTTTCAGAAGTACAGGAGTGGGATGTTTGCCTCAGTGTAAAGCAACATGTCGATTCAGGTCCTCCTGTCAGCATGGTGGGGTATCTGGCTCAGAGCTCACTAGCTCAACTGCCCTATGTCATAGTCACTCACTGAGGCCATGTGCATTGTGTGATCACTGCTGCCAGACAGTGTCAGGGCCTTGTGCCATAGTGACTTCTAACAGAGACACGGGACTAAGGTACAGAACAAGTCCACCTTACAGGAAATCAGGCATCAGGCTCTGTATTGTTCTAAATGTTTTCTGTAATACTAAAAAATTTTCATTTAAATTTTTTAAATTTTTAATTTAAAAAAATTTTAATTTTAGTGGTTTTTTTTGTTTGTTTTGTTTTTTTGTACAACCCAACAGAATTTACCATTTTAACTTTACTGTTTCCTTCACTGACCCCATTTTCTGGTAATTTTTCTTTTCCCCTTAGTCTCTACATCAGCCACCAAAGTTATTCCTCAAGGAGCGGACAGCACAATGCTGGCGACTAAAACAGTAAAGCACGGTGCACCGGGACCTTCCCATGCTGTCACGGCTCCCCAGGCAGCAGCCGCGGCAGCCCTGAGACGGCACATGGCCAGTCAGGCGCCAGGTAAACACTACAGCCCCATTTCTAAGAGAGTGACTGAGCTGTCCAGGTCACAGGCTTGGGTTTTGGGGTGGGAGACAGCTGGCTTTCTTGCCAATTCTTAGAAGAGAAGGCTAGTTTAATGGCCTTTATCCCTGTGAGGAGAGCTTCCAAGAGGCAAAGACTAGGTCTCAAGTTTTTTGCTTTGAAAGGGAGGTATTAGATGTGCCACGTTTAGTTTTATGGAAAATTAACGAATTTTGATGTTGATTTTCCTACTTTTGATTGGTGATATCCAGACCATGTGACATCATAAGAACAATATGCTAAGGATTCCAGGCACTGGGAGGGAGGGTGGCTGCACTACTGTGCCTGGTTTTTGTTCCAGTCAGCAGAGAGTCACCCAAGCAATACTCAACCTTTCCAGATGGCTATTCTTCACTGACATTGTCACTGGCTTTAGTTAGGACAGTGACTTAGCTGACTTAGGTCTAGGGAGTGGGACTCGGCTAGTTGTCACTGCTTGTCACCTTGGCAAGTGGTTCTCACTCAGAGGCTGTTCATCCTTCCATCTGGCCCAAAAACAGTTGTAGAGTTACTGGCTGGGAACATTAAAGAAGAATCTTAAAACAAAACACCCACAAGGACAGGTTATCTATCTGTTCCCCAAATGTGAAGAGTGCCAAGGCTGAAAACTATTAGTGCCAAATATTTTCACTTGAGACTTTCCAAGACATGGTAGACTCATGCAGCTGGGAAAGAATGGTTAGCGAGATAAGAGTTGTTTGGACCAGTGATCCTAGCACTGGGGCTGACTGAAGCAGATTGTTACAAGTTCACAGTGAGCTTGGGGTCTACCTAGGCCACAGAGTGAAACCCCATCTCAGAAACAAACAGAAAACTAAAGATCATTAAATAGCAATAAATCAAGTTTAAATAGAACCTTCTCTCTCTTTTCTTTGTTTTTTTGTTTTGTTTTGTTTTGTTTGTTTTTTTTGTTTGTTTGTTTTTTTGTTTTTTTTTTTTTTTTTTTTTTTTTTGAGACAGGGTTTCTCTGTGTAGCCCTGGCTGTCCTGGAACTCACTCTGCAGACCAGGCTGGCCTCAAACTGAGAAATCTGCCTGCCTCTGCTTCCTAAGTGCTGGGATTAAAGGCGTGCACCACCATTGCCCAGCTTTAAATAGAACCTTCTTAAGGTACCTAAAATACATAATAAAAACTAAAGACAAGAAAGATAACTCTTAAGTTACATTTAAGCTTTTAGAACACACTTATTTGATGATCTTCTTATTTCCTGGACAGATAGAATTTTTTTTTTTAAGTTTATTTATATGAGTACACTGTAGCTGTCTTCAGACACACCAGAGGAGGGCATCGGATTCCATTACAGATGGCTGTGAGCCACCATGTGGTTGCTGGGAATTGAACTCAGGACCTCTGTAAGAGCAGTCAGTGCTCTTAACCACTGAGCCATCTCCCCAGCCAGACAGATAGGATCTTGACATTGCACTGATCAGGGCCCTCATCTGGCCAATTATTTAGAAAGTTCAGGTTTGTCAGGGTTTAGGGCGGTGTACTTACTCAGCAGGATCACTCAGTGTTATCTTCACACTGCCTCTGGGAGCAAGTTTTTAAGGTGGAGACACTTTGACATGTTAAGATGACTTATGGGCAGTTTGGGGGTGTTCTCCCAGCTCTTCTGCTGGAGAAGGAACTGAGCATTCCCACAGATCCACAGGCTGCCTGGGGTTTGCTCAGGGGGACCAGAGAGCTTTCCTCAGGCCTTTCCCATTGTTAATAACAGAATTTCAATAAAGGTGATAAAGTTTAATGGAGAAGTGAGACAAAAGGATTAAAAAGCTAGTGTGGCGGCACCTGTGCTAGCTCTAGGAGGCAGAGTCAGCTGCATCTCTGGAATGTGAGTCCAGCCTGCGCTACGTTAGACACTTCTGTGTTTGCACATTTACCCAGAACCTGGCACATCTTAAGCCCATGGGATAAGAGGACAGATGAATGAATGGCATCAGCTCTGAGCTGAAAGCTGTTAATCCTCTGGGTATTGCCACCCCTTTCAAGATGAGCCAACAGTGTGGCAGGTATCTGGGTTCTACTGCAGAAAGCTGGCCAGGGAATTGTCCCTCTGTGCCAGCAAGTTTTATTAGATGGCAAGAAATCCATTCCTTGGCCTCTGGTAATAGTCAGCCAGGTGTTCTATTGACTGCACTGCTGACTAGATTTCCTTCATTTGAGGGTGCTGTCTGCCAGAGGTTATGTCCTGGACATTCATTTCTATAGACTTTCTATAGAAAAGGATTTTAAATCCTCCACAGGAGTTAATGTGGTTCTCTCTTCCCTGTTTACATAGGTATGAGCACTCTGACCGAATCAACTTTGAAGACTGTCCCTCAAGTGGTGAATGTACAGGAGCTGAAGAGTAATTCCTCACCCCCTTCTGCGGCCATGGGGTATGTTGTGGCTCTTCTGTGTACTCATCCTACAGTTTGCTATCACAGAGGCAGTTTGAAGGGAGCGTTGCTGTCACAGCTTTTATAGAGCCCTAGACTATTGAGGGGTGGGCAGCCATTACTAAGTTTTTGGGAAGGTGGACTTTTCACCTTTCCAGTGCACCCACTAAAAAGTATAAGCCAGGTGTGGTCAGGTCCTACTGACCACTGTGTAAAGATGGTGGGCCATGGAGAATGACAGTGCCCTCCCTGACTTAGCATTTCAACTCTTTACATTTTTCATGAGGAAACAGTATTTGAGAAGCAAGCAGCTACACTTGCAGAACTTCCGCTTCTCTTCTATGCTGATTTAGGGAAGATCCTTGCTAGAACTCACTTGCCTTTGGTCTCCACCAGGGCTGGTGTTGTGTGGTGCCTCCCTCCCTCTACCCAGGGCTCATGCTGTGTGATGACCCCCCTAACACCACCCAGGGCTCATGCTGTGTGGTGCCCTTGCTCCATACGCTCTTGGACATTTCCTTTAGCTGCATTGTTCATGTCCTACTCACTGTGCACAAAGTTTGAAGCCACGTTTCCTGTGGAGCAACTAGCATCCCTATGCTGTCTTGAAGAGTTGGGGAACATTCATTTGCCTTGAATGGGAGATCATCAGGGAATAGTATTTTTAGGGGACCCAATGTGTGGTGCCCATGGATAGTCAGTGGCAAGGTGAGCAACTACACACCTTATGTTTTGCCCGTATTCTTGTTCTCTATTGACACTACAAAGCAGGCCTTCCTACCCATGCTCATTTTCTTGAGTTGGCCTTTTCATGCTGATGCTGACTTTGCCTATCTGCCTGTTGGTCTATTTACCAACACTGCCTGTTGTAAAAATTACTCGTTATCACAGGGTCGAACCAAATTCGCCCTCTTTGCTGTCCTATAATAACTTGAAGCCTTCCTTAGAATGCCATTTGGACCAAGGCTGGTATTTGTAGCTGCTGTGAACTCTTTAGAGAACTGCACTGGAGTTTGGAAACTAGCAGATTCCCACTGTACAGAAGGCAGGAGGCCACTGAAAGGCAAAACGTTGTGTAAGGCCAGGCGTGTGGGTGCTATGTGGGCTGGTACTTCTCACACCATGGTACACAGGAGAAGCACCTTTGTATGCTCAGCTCACCTTCCTCATGCTGCTTCCTGATGGCCGGACTTCCCTAGCTTGGCTCGTCAACACAAATAGCCACCAATGGTGGAAGAAGGGTTTCTACATCTTTTATTTACAGCTTCTATATGTATGTGTGTGCTTGCATGAGTTTATGTGTACTGCGTGTATGTAGGAGCCTATGGAGGCCAGAAGAGAGTGTTAAAACTCCTGGAACTGGAGTTACCACTGTCTTTGTGAGCTGCCCTACATGAGTGCTGGAAGCTGAAACTCAGTAGTTTGCAGCAGCTCCAAACACTGGGCCATTAGGGTCTGATAACATTTTCTCTTCCTTTCTCCACAGAGCTGGACTCTGATACAGTTTTACTGAGCTTAAGCACCCAATACCTGAAGCAGTTTCTTTTTATTTTCATTCTCTAGCTTTAAAATTGTTTTTTTTTTTAAAAGATTTACTTATTTTATGTATGTGAGTACACTGTCGCTGTCTTCAGACACACCAGAAGAGGGCATCGGATGTCATTACAGATGGTTGTGAGCCACCATGTGGTTGTTGGGATTTGAACTCAAGTCCTCTGGAAGAGCAGACAGTGCTCTTAACTATTGAACCATTTCTCAAGCCCCTTAAAATTGTTGTTATTTACATTTATTTATGTTCATGTGTACACGTGTGCCAAGGCACATATGGAGATCAGAAAACAACTTGGGGCATTGGTTCTCCTTCCACCCTGTGGGTTCCAGCGATCAAACTCAGGCCATCAGGCTTGACATCTTACTGGCCCCTTTAAATAATCATTTATTTAATAACTGGTAATCTTGAAAACAGTTTATAAGTGAAAACTGATATATTTCACCACCTACCCCATGGGTGAGTTCATTCCAAAATGATTGACTTTCAGGGCCATGTAAGCAGCCATCTCTAAAGTGTACTAATTTTGCACTTAGCTATTCTTAGATGACACCACACACATTGATTGGAGGATGAACTTGCGTATTTCTGCTCCCTGTGCACTGTTCTTGTGAGGATGTTCCTTTCTCTTTAGCTGGAGCAAATCCGTAGCTGTTCATTCTCCTGTATAGCTCCCTGCACTGCATCTGTGTGAGTGTGGGGCTTCCCTGGGCTGAGGGAGAAGTAGTAGTGAAGAAGGCCTTCATCCCTGTTGTCACCACAGGGACCTCAGCCAGGAGGCCACTAGACAACCAGTGGCACACTTGTTTTGTCGTAGTGTTGTGTAGTGGGTACAGTAAAGGCTCCAGGTCTAGAAAGGCATAGGACAGGCACTCAAGCAGATCTGGGCTTGGGAAAGAGTTACGTAAGAAGATATTTTAGCTGAGTTTTGAAGACTGACCAGAAGGTCTAGGCAGAATAGACAGCCAGAGTACATGTGAACATCCATGGGTGTGGTACAATATGCTGAAATCAAACCTAGGGAAGGCCAGAGCACATCTAGGGCACAGGTGAAAGATGGCCAGAATGGCTAGAGTCCTGTGGTTTTTCCAGACATGGTTTCTCTGTGTAGTCCTGGCTGTCCTGGATCTTTCTCTGTAGACCAGGCTGGGCCTCGAACTCAAAGATCCACCTGCTTCTGCCTCTGCCTCTGCCTCCTGAGTACTGGGTTTAAAGGTGTGCACCACCACTGCCAGGCTAGAAATAACACAGTTAATAAAACTGACCCCAGTCATATTTTATTAACTTTCTCTGGCCATGTAGACAACACACTAAATACTATGTTACATATATATACATATCTGTGTTATATCTATCTATATATGATGATAGGGGTGGTGCAGAAAGCTAAGCAGTGTAAACAGCCAAGGAGCAGTTCTTGTGAATGGGCATGTGTAATAGGACTGTGTCTGGCATGTTTCTGTGACACCAGGAGGTCTCTAGGGAAGCAGAGCAGAATAGGAGCCAGTGGCAGATCAGCTCAAGGAGCTAGAGAGATAGATGGCTTAGCACTCATGCTGGGTGTCTTACAACTGCCTGTGACATCCTCATCTGACCTCTAAGGGTACCCACACGTATACACACACATAAATGAAAGTAATCTTCAAAACATTAAAAAAAATTATTAATGTGCAATTTACCTTTTTTTTTGTAGTAAAATAACACACACATACACACTGTCTCTAATTCTCATAGCCCAGGTTGGCCTTGAACTCAGTATGTAACTGAGAATGACCCTGAATTGCATGACACTCCTGCTTCTAACTTCCCAAGTGCTTATTGCCTTTCTTCACTGTTAGCATGGTATTTTACTTTTTTAAATTTAAATTATTTTTATTGGTAAAAGCTCATTAACAGAAAGAGTCACTATTCAACTGTTGGCCAATGTTAATGGATAGAGTGGTCACCATACTATAAACCTGGGTTCTAAACTACTATAAAGACATGTATCTTGGCTGATATTATAGTCATGTCATGTTACCTAGCTCAGAGTCTTTCACAGAGACATGTAGATAATATGGACTCGGGAGACCATCAAGTACTTGCTGAGTTTTGCTGCTGCTGCTCATAATAGCTGTTGGCCATGTTTCATGAACGTATTTTAGCAGATTATTGAGCACTTCATTAACAGTCTTCTAAACTGAAATCCTTTATAGTTTCCATCACAATAAGTTTTTGTAATATAGCATGTCTTTCTTACTTTTGTTTCAGTTTGCTATTGTTATCTTCCATAAACTCTAGGCACTGCTCATAACATTGGATCATTTTTTGCTGTCTAGTTCTATACAGTTCAGTATTCTTGAAAAACTCC
>NW_022196897.1:19925892-19941611 GCF_008632895.1 Mastomys coucha
GTTTCTCTGTTCAGGACTAAGCTGTTCTGAAACTCACTCTGTAGACCGGGCTGGCCTGAAGCTCAGAAATCTGCCTACCTCTGCCTCCCAAGTGCTGGGATTAAAGGCATGTGCCACCACTGCCCAGCTGAAAAACTTTTTGTTACTGAAACAAATTAGCTAGTTATTCTTCCTCAAATTTCCACATTGTTCTGGTGAAACATACTTGTGAATCAGCATTGAAGAGGCTCAGGTAGGAGGAGGGCCATAAGGTCAATGTGAGCCTGGGCTAAGGATAGCATGATTGTCTCAGAGAGAGGAGTGGGAAGAGGGGAGAGGGAGAAATAAATAGTTGGGTCAATCTGCTACTTCATTTGTTGGTTTTCTTTTCTCTCTATAAAGCCTGGCTGGCTATCTTGTAACATACCATGTGGCCCAGGCTAACCTTGAACCTACAGTGCTACTCTGGTCTGTACTCCCAGGCACTGCTCATGTTTGTTCTTGTGATTTTCCTGTATTGATTAATTTGTGGTTACTGGTTTTGAAGTCTTGGTGTATATTTCTTTTTCTTTTTCTGAACTCATGGCAAGGAAAGACTTGTTTATGGTAGCTCCTGACATCTTCTCATATTCCGTGCTTCAGTATTTTTGTACCATTCAGTCTTTCTTGCTGGCTCATTGATGATAACTCCACTAGTATTCAGTTTTTACTCAGCATAGTCTGTCTTCAAGTGATAGCAGTGGTAAAGGACACTGAGCAAGCACATTGGTCTGTTTCTCCCCCCACCTTTGTGCTCTTGCTATACATTTATTTCTGCCTGCCTCACACCCTGTGCTACATATTGTTACAGTATAACTGGCTGTCATGAAAATGGAGGGGTTTTTGTTTTGTTTTGTTTGTTTATTTGTTTTGTGTTTTTGTGGGGTTTTTTGTTGTTTTGGGTTTTTTCTTTGTTTTTTGTTTTGTTTTTGTTTGGTTTGGTTTGGTTTGGTTTTTGAGACAGTGTTTCTCTGTGTAGCCCTGGCTGTCCTGGAACTCAGTAGACCAGACCAGCCTTGAACCTAGAAATCCACTTGCCTCTGCCTCCAAAGTGCTGGGATTAAAGGCATGTGCCACCACTGCTCCACCTGAAAATGGAGTTGTTTTTTGTTTTTGTTTTTGTTTTTGCTTTTTTTCTTGAGACAGGGTTTCTCTGTATAGCCCTGGCTGGAAAATGGAGTTTTTTAATTACATTTTTCATTTGTTTGTTTTTGAGATAGGGTCTCACTGTGTTCCTTAATGAGTCTTGACCTTGCAGAGATCCACCTGCCTTTGTCACAGAGCCTGTTTCTAAAGTAGCTGATAGGTGTGTCTCTGTGGGCAGGCTTCAGGAATGCCTCAGTAGGTTTGGGCTCTGTTAAACCAGTGGTTCTCAGTTTTCCTAATGCTACGGGCCTTTAATACAGTTCATGTTGTGGTGACCCCCAACCATAAAGTTATTTTTTGTTGCTACTTCATAACTGTAATTTCAAATCATAATGCAAATATCTGTTTTCTGATATTTATCTGGTCTTAGGTGACCCCTTGGAAAGGATCATTTGACCCCTAAAGGGGTCATAACCCACATGCATGGGACATTGGTGGTCCACACACTTAATCCCAGCCCTTAGGATTCTACTGTGGTCCTCAAATAGTTCCTTCCCTTTTTTAGAGCTCTGTGTGTGTGTGTGTGTGTTTGTGTGTGTGTGTGTGTGTTGAATGCCTGATGCCAGTATAGGCCAGAAGAGGGTATTGATTTCCTAGAGTTGGAGTTAGAGGTGATGGTGAGCTGACATGGTGAGCCAGGATTTGAATGTGCCACTCTACAAGTGCTCTTGGCCACCGAGCAGCTCTCTAGCCTGGTTGTTTGGTGGGTTTGTTTGTTTGTTTGTTTTTGATAACAGAGTATACAAGCAGTGTCACACCCATTTCATGGTCGTCCTCTTGTTACACAAAATATGGCAGTGCTGAGCCTGGCTTTCCCCAATATTCCCATGACCATTTCTCGTGTTAATCTTCGTCATTTGCCTGTGTTCGTGCACAGTTCTTTGTGTACTCATTCAGGCATGGACTGTTTGCTCTTTGACCCCTTTAGTTAAGGTAGAGATTTCTTGTAGCTGGTTTACTAGTAGGTTTATTGGCTGCTTGTGCCAAACAGCATTTCTCTACAGTGGTGTCATTTGGTATAGTGTGCTGGTTTGGTACCTCCTGGTTTTGTGTTTGGAGATTCAAGATGCCTAGGAAACATATGGCATACTCACAAGCAAATAGAACAGTGACCATTCACAACTCTGCCTTTGTGATTTAATTACCATCATGTTGTCACTAAGGTCTAGCTAAAATATTTTCCAAGATTTAGATAAAATACTGTTTTTTTTAATGTTCATTTCTAGTTTTACATAAAAGAAGTTCATTTCCCTTGTGGCTCCCTGAGCTCAGATTATTCTGTCAGCAAGTTGGCTAAATCCACTCCGGCATCTTGGGTGCCAGCAGTCTTATAGTACATTCTCGGTTTCTGGTGGATAATGGCAGGTACAGTACCTGAGGCCCTGAACGGTGAAGCATCTCTGGGCACTCCTGCATCCTTGTTTGCTTTGGCAGAATCACCATGGGGGGGTCGTTTCATTGAAAATAAGTCTTATGATATGAAGTTTAAAGATTTGATGAAACTGTTGCTGGCAAAAGTTTGTGGTGAGAGGGTCACCCAGTCATTACTTGTCTGACTACTATAAGTTGGTATAAATTTGGTTGAACTTCTGAGAAGACCTTTAGCAGTATTTAAGCTTTATGATGGAGTTATGGATGCATTTAAGCTTGTAGCTTTAGTTTTAAAGGATTATAGATACAGAAAAATGTTTTTGTTCATGGATGTTTCCTGTAGCTGGGTATGGTGATCTACACCTATAATTCCATTGCGTGGGAAGCTGAGGCAAGAGAATCATAAATTTGAGGGCAGCTTGGGCTACATAGTGAGACTTTCAAAACAAATCATGGGCCGGACAGTGGTGGTACATGCCTTTAATCACAGCACTTAGGAGGCAGAGGCAGGCGGATTTCTCCATTCGAGGCCAGCCTGGTCTACAGAGTGAGTTCCAGGACAGCCAGGGCTATACAGAGAAACCCTGTCTAAAAAAAAAAAAGAAAAGAAAAAGAAAAAAAGAAAGAGAAAGAAATGAAGGAAGGAAGGAAGGAAGGAAGAAAGAAAATGAGTTTCTTTTGCTTCTTCAACCTAATCAAGTCTAGGAAGATTGTATGATATCACACAGAGAATTTAGGTGGACCATTGAGGACAAAGCCGTCTGCTGATTTTGTCTTTCAAAAGAAAAAATTTTTTTCTTTTTGAGACCAGGTTTCTCTGTGTAGCCCTGGCTGTCTTGGAATTAATATAGAACAGGCTGGCCTTGAACTCAGAGATCTGCCTGATTCTGCCTCCCAGTTACCAGGATTAAAGGCATGTGCCACCATGCCTGGCATCAAATTAATTTTTGTTGTAAAGTTATTAATAATCTTCCCTCAAATCTGAAAAGAGTTCTAAAATCCTCCATCCTACAACTGTAACTGCTACTATTCATTTCAGTTAAAGTAAGTGCACTGGGGGCAGAGAAATTGAAAAGCTTTTCCTAGATGATAAGAACTTGCATCTGTGATCGAACGGACTGGTTGATTCCTCATATGCTACCACAAGCTAGATAGTGAAGCAGCGGCTCCCGAAGTACAGCACTTAGTACTGTACTTAGTAAGTACATCAGGGTTAGTGAGAGGTTCCTTGGAAATTGGGGTGTATCTTTTTTCACAGAGTAACCAAGATACAGGCTGGAAACAGCAGGTGTGTTGTGGAATCCACCCACAGCTGTTATGTAAGCATTTAGTCTTGGGTAGCGCTTTTGCTGTATATGCAGCTGATCATTTGTGCCTCATTTTTCAGGTTTGAAAAGGAGAATCAGAACTTCCCCATCTAAAACCAGGGAAGCAGGAAGGGAGGATGCCAATTGTCCCAATAAGAACAGCATCTATTTAGAAATGGTTATAAATTGTTTCAGGGAATTGTAGGTAGCTAGAAGAAAGTTAACAAGGTCATTGGTTTGAATTTTATATAATTGAAAACCCAGATTTCATTTAAAATTAATTCTTCAGCACAAATGTCTGGTGAGTTTGGGGGTCCCAGACATGCTGCCTCAAAGTATTTTTATGTATTAAGCAAGGAACTGGCTTGAGGATAAACATGTTTGCCCCCAGCAATGTCTAAGCAAACTCTTTCTGTCTTTCAGTTCTTCGGTGCCGCACTCAGCAGCCAAAACCCCCCATGCAGTGTTAACCCCAGTGGCTAACAGCCAAGCCAAGCAGGTAACTTACTGATGTGTTCTTTAGCAGTATGTCTCTAACTGAAGATCATTTTATGATTTGACTTCATTTAAATGAATGTGATTCTTAGAAAGAGCTGTTACTTCTTTCCCATAATTCATGCCAGTCTTGACATGGTTAACCAGTTGAGGCCATTGACTTTCTGGACTAGGCCATTACTAACAGAATGCTTTTGGATGAGATGTTTTTAATTTGCCATTTCTTTTGTTTTTCTCAACATTATCTCAGTCCATGCAACTGACTTGTGCAGTAGGTATTTAGATCTGTCTCTTTTGAGGCAGCAGAGGTCAAGTGAATCACGTGGACTCAGCCAGTCGGTTATTGATAGAAACAGCTGGGACCCAAGGCTGAACGATCTGCCCTTGGCTACACTGCACTGTTAGATATCGGTGTTGGTTATGGACTGTCTTACTCCTTCAGCTCTGCCTTTCAGAGTTTGCATGCTTTCGGTGATGTTGTGTCTAGCTCTGACATTTGACTGATTGTAAGCAGTTAAACAGTGAAAAAGAAAATAATATAGAAGGCAGGGGGTGGGGGTGTGAATTAGGAGGAGGCTAGAAGGTAAGCCAAGCTGTCTCTGGAGCTTTCCCAGAAGTCCTACTTTCTCTCAGATCTCTCTTGGAGATGAACAGCTTTAGTTTGCACTTGAATCTAGAGTTTGAGACTGCACCATTAGCTGCCGACTGGGTTCCCAGCACCATTCTGTGCCTTAGTCTGCCTCTGTTCTCTAGGGAGGAGCGATAGTAAGTCATGCAACGTGACAGGTGACACAGGGGCGCTGGCTGCAAGTGGAAAGCCCAGATGGTTCTCCTGCTCACTAATTGCTGGGACTGTGTTCTTCATCTGCCCATCCAGTCCTCTACCAAGTTTTCAAGTGCCATTCATGTGGCAGACACTGCACTAGGTACTGAGAAGTCAGCCATGAGTCACACAGAAGTCTCCAGTGTGGTGTTATGTTTTGCTGTTTTTTCTTTCCCCTTTTCTTGGGTAATTGAACTAAATTCAGGTATTCGTGTTTGCTTAGTTTATGTTTTTACATTTCAGTTTCACACGTTCACTTATCCCAAGGATAGTTAGCAGTTTATGTTTTTCTTGTGTTCTATACAGGGGTCTCTGGTAAATTCCTTCAAGCCACCAGGACCCACAGCAGCATCCTGTCAGCTGTCCTCTGGGGATAAAGCTCTAGGTGAGTCTGCATGTCTGTGTCATGAAAATGAAGATGAAAAGTGCTCCTGAGAGTTCCTTGTGTAGATCCCAGAGCCAGTAGGCAGGAAGGCAGATGCCGAATTCCAAAGGCTTCAGCTGTGAGGAATTATAAGGACATCAGTAAACCTTTTAACACTTGCTAACCTTGGAGTTTAGACTTTAGAGTCAGCATGAGAAAACGTTTGATGGTCCTTTTCTGATAGAAGGAACAGCATGTCATCGCTGCATGAGCAGTGTTTAGGGAGAAGTAGACAGGCAGACAGTGGGGCACTGTTCTGCTTCTCAACAGGAAGGAACTCTCATACTCTTAACACCCTTGCAGGTAATTTCTTTCTTTTCCCTTAAGTTCCCTTCTCTTTCTTTCTCTCCTTCCCTTTCCTCCCCCTCTCTCTTCCTTTCTATGAGACCCTGAGGGGCATGTCTATGTAGTTCAGTCTTGACATATCGAATTTGATGTGTAGCTACAGTTGATAATCTTGCCTCTGCCTTCCCAGTGCGAGGATTCTGTGCATGTACTGTATGCCTGGTTTGATACAGTGCAGGACTTTCTGTGTGCTGGGGAAATACTCCTTCAACTGAGTTACATTCCCAGCCCCTTCATAATAACTATTCAAAATCAGTAAAGTAGATAAAATACAGATAAAATGCTTGTTTTAGGGTAAGGTCCTATTAGGTAAGCTAATAATACAAGGTTTTATAGCTTCACAGACTTGCTAGCTAACTGAAGCATAGATATTTTTAATTAAGTTAGTTTTTACAGTAGCTAGAAGTATTTTGACCATAGTATAAATTGCCATGGTTGTGCTACTCCAGGGAATGACCTGACTGGACTGTCAAGGAAATGTGAAAAACTGGAATCAGGTGGGCCAGCCACAGCATCCTGGGAGCTCAGCATGTTTATTATATACACTTGAATGGGCAGGCAGGGTTAGTACATACAGCTAAAGAAGGAGGCAGGCTTAGCAAAGCTTGGTAGGAGCAGTTTCTGTAGGGAGCAGTCTCCAGGCTGTAAGTAGGGTTATGGGAAAAGCTACAGTGGATATCTTCTGCACAAACTCTCAACATTCAACTTAGGCCAGGAGGGAAAGCTCGTCCTTTCCTTTGAAGCTGAGGCATTGGTTCTTGACATAGTCGGGACCCTGTCAAGCATTACACATTCGCTAAGGACTCCATTGGTTCCCCATACCTAACCACTGGAAGCCTCTATCCATGAGCATCTCTCAGTTTGCCGTTGATCTCCTGTAGCCACTCCTGTAGCTGTGGGTGGGGACCTACAGCTTCCATTGAACAGCCTGTGCTGACTTGCACACTACAACTCTGTGTCTAACTTTTATTTTCATTTACATCTGATAGCAGACTCCCGAGACTGAACGGCACACAGCAGCTGCCCACTTCTCATAGTGGCCACCAGTCACTCAGGCACTTCCTTTCTCAGTCATGCAGAACTTAATTGAAGCTCTTAAGTTCCTTACACTCTAAGTGCCCCCCTACACACACACACTCACACCACTATAGGCGAAGATAAATTTAGTGGGCTCAGCAAAGACTTGAGTCATTTAGGTTAAGGTTTTTGAAAAAGTTTCGAAAGGCATGATCTTACTTCTCTGAAGGACTTTGTTGCAAAACCCTTATTCCACTTAAAGTTAAGACTGGAGGAGTCCTAAGGTCTTTGCAGCAGGCTTGGCTTAGCTCCTCACTGTTCACTGCTGCCTTCCCTTGCAGATCAAGGCTTAAGAGAGCTTTTTTTTTTTTTTTGGTTTTTCAAGGCAGGGTTTCTCTGTGTAGCCCTGGCTGTCCTGGAACTCACTCTGTAGACCAGGCTGGCCTCGAACTCAGAAATCTGCCTGCCTCTGCCTCCCAAGTGCTGGGATTAAAGGCATGCACCACCACGCCCGGCTAAGAGAGCTTTTCTTTTAGGCTGGAAACATCCCTGAAAGTCCAGCATGCATCTGCAGAAACTTTTTCTTTCTTATTTGAGATAAAGTCTCACATGGTAGCTCAGGCTAACCTGTAACTCGCTATATCTAGCTCACTATAACTCAGGCTAGCCTTGCCCTTGAGCTTATAGCAATCCTCCTGCTTCATCTTCTCAAGTGGTAGGGTTAAAGGCGTGACTCACCATACTTATAGTTCCATCATGAACGCTCTCCCCCACCTCTGTCTCTTTCCCCCTTTCTCTCTCTCTCTCTCTCTCTCTCTCTCTCTCTCTCTCTCTCTCTCTCTCTCTTTCTTTCTCTCTCACCCTCTCCGTCCCTCCCTCCCTTCTTCTCTTGTTGTATGTGTATTGTGTATTTCTGGAACCTGTAGAGTAACTCTTACTCATTAGTAATAGGAATACTTTCTTGTAGCCAAGTGGTGGCAGCATACACCTTTATTCCCAGCAAAGACAGGCAGGTCTCGGAATTCAAGTCAGGCCTGTTCTACATAGTGAGTTCAAGTCTAGCCTGGTCTACATAGTGAGTTCCAGGTTAGCCATAGTAACACAGAGAACCCCTGTTGGGGGGGGGGTGTTTCTTGTTTTACTGATCATGACATGGTTATATGCAAAAATGTCAGTGTAAAAATATAACATGTAAAAAGTGAAAGCTGCCCTTGGGAATCAGTTTTAAAGGTGTCCTTAAGAATTTCATGATCCCAGGCGGTTGTAGTACACTGCATATCTTTAATCCCAGCACTCCAGTAGCAGAGGGCAGGGGCTTTCTGTGAGTTCGAGGTCAGCCTGGTCTAGAGTGAGTTCCAGGACAGCCAAAGCTACACAAAGAAACCCTGTCTTGAAAAAACAAACAAACAAACAAAAGCTTTATATATATATATTTGAGGTCTTTTGTTTGTTGCTTTTTAGAGTTGTTACATTATGTAGTAGAAGAGGATGAGCATATCACAGTACTCCTGTCAGGAAGTCACCCGAAATCCACAGGAAGGGGACATCTTGCAGAACTCACCTCCTTTCACCACATGGGGCCCAGGGATCCAACTCCAGGTCTCAGTCTTGACAGCAAGTGCCTTTCCCTGCTGGGCCATCTTATCTCCCCTGCCCACTGCATTGTTGAAACACCAACAGGCATTTACTATGTGCTTGTGACTGCTTCCCCACTCTACCAGCCCCATTACAGTTGAACATTCTATGCCTCTTTCTGGCAGATTCACCTTACTCATTTATGTAATGGCTGCCTGGGATTGTGTCTGAGCAGCACCCTGCTGACAGTTGAGACGTTTCTTATGTTAGTTATTGATAAGCCTACACTGAGCATCTTTCTACAACCCACACTGCATTTCAGTATTGAGTGAAGCTTAACATGAGGCTGATAGCCAATGTCCCCTTAGTATCTTTGTCTAGAATGATCATGTGTAGCAAGTGTTCATTACCTCTATAAGTTAGAAAGGAAGCAAGGAAGGAAAGAAAGAAAACTGGTATTTGCTGAATCTTTAAAAAAAAAAAAAAAGTAAAACCTATGGAAAAGGCAGAAATGATAACTCTGAGGCAATTGCTTAGAAATGCTCGCTGTATCAGCTTGCTTATCTTGGGGTTTTCTCCCTATGTATGAAAAGCATTTGCCAGTCAGTCAGTGTAGAGGACCATATCCTCAGCTCTGAAGTTAGACTGTACCGAAATTAATTTGCTGACTTTTCTGGAAAGGAGAGTGTGTCATGTCTTGACAGAACCAAACAAGACTAAGAGACCTTGAGCACAAGGAGGTGACACGCCAGCCTCCCTTGGCTGGAGGCTTGTCACAGGATACACTGTTGGTTCCAAAAACTGGAGCCGTGGCTCTGAGCAACAGCACGCAGTCTGAGCTGTAGGGAATTACAGACCAGAACAGCACTCCTGACTTTTGGAATGTCCTTATTTTATCCATTTCAGGTCCAGGGACAGCCAAGACAGAGTCTGCTGTGACCTCAACTCCATCTGCTGCTGGACAGCTCAACAAGCCTTTCTCATTCGCCTCCCCAGGGTCAGTGGGTGAAATGGTTTTGTGCTAAGTCACTATCAACCAGATCCATGAAAGCCCTGAGCTCTCACATCTGTGCCAGTACATCTGCAGACAGTGGCAATAGTTGAATGTTTTAACTGTTTTTCCTTTGTGGTTCAGGGTTATTGTATTTACTGTTTTCAAGCCTAAGCCTCTTTTCTTCTGGCGTAGAGTGGTTGTTCCCTTCTGTAGGTCATCAGATGTAGCACACCAGGTGTTTTCATTCTGACACTGTTGAGTGATTAGTCAGCCTGACTCTAGAATGATCAGACTACACTGGATTGGGTCTCTTGATCTGTACAGAAAATGTAGTGAAAGACAGTAACCATTCTAAATTTTGATTTGTAAAGAGATGATAGGGGTTGGGGGCTCAACAGAGACTCATTTAGCTGAAGCTAGCCACAGATTTACTGTGTGACCAAGGATGCCCTTAAACTCTTGAACCTCCTACCTCTACTTCCTAAGTGCTAGGATTATAGGATAACCCACCAACAATGGGGATCTGATTTCAAGAAACAGTGACAGCCATGGGTGTGGACTTGAGAGTCAAGTTGGCAAAATGAAAAGACTTTTAAACCTCATACATTCCTCATTAAGGACTGAGAGTGCCCATTTTTCAGGTAAAAGTCAGGCAGGTTGCTGAAGCTGACCCTTCCTAGCTTGCCGGAAACAGAGTGTGACTGCCATCCACACGTTCCGGCACACTTGTTGCCTGTGTTCGAGAAACCCCTAGTGCTTCTTTCACTGTCTGCTTCTGTACTTGGGCTCCACTCACCACACGCCAGTTCTTCCAAGTGCTGTGCTTCTGCACATCTTTCAGTGTAAAGTGAGAAGAAGCGCTAAGTAGGAGGAGCTGTGCATGCTTTCCATTGTTGTAAGTCATTGCGTCTGTACCTCCCAGGGATGACTGAAGCAAATTTTAAAGGGTAGGTCAAAGCCAAGGGTTACTGTGTCCTTTACACCTATAATAATTAATCTTCATGTCTCTAAAATGATAGTGCTCTTCCAATTTGTAAAGAAAGCTGCAAAGATTTGGGTCAGAGAGCCAATGGCCAATATATTTGATAAAATTTCTTTGCCAAGGTTGAGGCCAGCCAATAAAGAAAAAGATTTTTGCTTTTTAGTGTGGTAAAAAATATATGTAGCATATCCTTAGGAGGACTTTGTCCATTTGAGAATAGCAACAATAAGTGACAAAACCTGAATTGTAAGTGTATCTTTTATTCTCCTATAGTAACTGTTGCCTCTGAGGCTCTTCCTCCCTGTGCTAACCTAGGCCTAGTCCTGGATGCTTCTCGCCTTCATACAGTCAAATCTAGGCTAGAATGTTTTCCACCTCTGAGACTTGATGCTGAATAAGCTTACCCTTTCTACCTGTTTCTGAACTCTTTCTGGCTATTTCAGCTCAGCTCTTCTGGCTCAAACTCCTCCCCCAGATGACTGATTCAATCTGGCTTTTTCTCTCAGCCTCTGAATTCCTCAGATTGGCATCAAACTAACTCTAGCAATCTTTTCTAATCTTCTGGTTCCTTCCCATTCTCTGGCTTGTTCTCTCTTCCATCTGTCTTTGTAAAATTCTCCCGGTAACACTGCCTCCTTCTCCCTCTCTGCTGCTCTGCTCTCCCTCTCAGCTCTCCTGCACCTGGACTAAACTCTATTCCTCCTGTACTTACTGTCTGTCTGTCTCTCTCTCTCTCTCTCTCTCTCTTTCTCTCTCTCTTTTTTTTCTTCTTTTGGTTTTTCAAGACATGGTTTCTCTGTATAGCCCTGGCTGTCCTGGAACTCACTCTGTAGACCAGGCTGGCCTCGAATGGAGAAATCCGCCTGCCTCTGCCTCCCAAGTGCTGGGATTAAAGGCATGTGTGTATCACTGAATCCTGGCATTATTTACTGTATTGGATAGGCCTGATTTCCCATGTGTTTGTGTTATTCAGTGGGAAATCTGCATTCCTGCTGCTGTTTGCAGTATGTTGCTTTGGACTGCTGCTGCATTCTCTGCACAGGAGTTCTTTTGACATGCTCCTGGACTTGAGGAGATTCTCCTTTCTGCTCCCTTGCCAGCCTTTCCTTCCACTCACTAGGCAAGTGTCTGTTCCAGTGTTGTCTACATATGCTTTGTGCATCATTACTGCTGTACTTTACTCTTTTTAAAATAAGTCTCTTCCCAGGCCTCCTGTGGAAACGCAGCCATCCAACCAAAGCCTTCCTGCTGCTGCTCCTTCCTGCCTCCTCTCCAAATCTTGTGCCCTGCCAAGAGGTGCTGGGCACCTCTGAGATCTGTACTTTAACTCGACTGTTGCTCATCACTAGTTGTAAATTCTTCAAGGGCATATTGTATGAATGAATTATGAGGATGACTATTTAAAAGATGATGCTGTGTTGTTTACTCCATTTTAACTTCTTTTTCCACTCCTCAGGACCTTTACTTTTGGGACAATCACACCAAACCCATCTTCTAGTTTCACTGCCGCACCAGGTACAGTCCCTGTGTTCTCTTGTGTTCCCCTCATGGGAGAAACACTGTACATGAATGTGTACTTTCATTGTAGCGTGGCTCTTTTTCAGCTGGTACAGTCAGGTTGGTAGTGATGATGTGTATCAGGGACATGTTGAAATGCTAAGAATGGCTCCGTGGCAGGGTACCTTCCCGCACACAGGACACCCTGGCTTGAGTTGATAGTAGCAAGGCAATAGCAGAGTGTTTAACCCAGAACTTGATGTGGGGCTGCTGAGGAGGCTCAGCACCTGGGCCAGACCAAGCATCTCAATGTCATTCCTGGGACCCATAACTATACAGAGGGAAAAGATGTGCTTCTCAAAGTCTTATTTGCTGTAACCTTCTAATGTTAACACGCAGACTTGGTCCGAAGAAGAGGTGGGCATAGTACCGTGGAAGTAAAAGATCAAACCTGGTCCTAACTGATACACATACCTATGCTAGGAATCCAGACCCACCAAAAAGAGAACAGTTTCATCACCTTCCTCCAAGTTCTCTAAGTCATGAAATATATTTTTATTTTATTCAAAAGGAAGCCTTTACCGTGACATGTTTTTATTAGGATATTGTGAGATATGAACTGTATGATGGAGTTTCAATCACTCCATAGGAGCCCCTGCAGTTCTGTTGCATTTCCATTGCATAGTCTTGTCTTTATCAAGTTCTACGTAACCTCATGTATTCTGTCACCTTTCCTGGGTCTGCTGACACAGGCTTAGAATCTCAGCTACATAGAAGCTGAGATAGGAAACTCTCAAATTTAAAGCCTGTCTAGGCTAAAGAGTTGGTCAAGGCCAGCCTGGGCATCTTAGCACTGAACTTCCTCTAAATAAAAAATAGAAAGGGACCTGGAAGACAGAGTGCAGCTCTGCAACACTTGCGAGGCATAGACAAGACCCTGTCCAGGGGTCAGGGAGTCATGCTCACAGTTCTCTCCTGTGCCATGCTTTATAGTCTGTCTATTTAATGTATTTTTGGACTATGCATGTGATAAATAAGACATCAGTCATCTTTAGTTTTTTTAATCAACAAATCTTTTCTTTGTGTGTGTATGGAATAGAACCTAATGCTTTGTATTTAACAAATCTTTTTTCAAAATTTTATTATGAGACATGGTATTACCGTTACTTTAAGAAGCAAGTCTTAAGGAAATAAAAGTCAGGATAAGATGCAGTAGTAATCCTACATCAGCTCTGAATCAGTACAAATAATGGATAGCAACCTAAAAGCCATAAATGACACCACCAATAACATAATGCCCATACTCAGCAGGACCCTCGTGAGCAGCTTAATTGCAGTAAAAATTAGCATCTGTGGTACGACACTTTGACCTTCAACAGTGAGGAGCTTGCAGTCTGAGTCCAACTGGGCTATGAGGATTACCCATACACAGCTGATGCCCAGAGTAGGAGGGAGCCATTACCTAGGGCACTGTGTCCATTTCATGTATCCTAGATGTCACATGTTTGTTGTGATGTAGTGATCATAAACAGAATCTTCATTCCTTCCCACTTGAGAGCTGACTCTGTCGCAGGGCTAATGTTCCTATGCAGAGCAAGTTTTCCTTCCGCCCTTTCCAGAGAACCCTGCCATTAGAACCATATGTCTCCCCTGACTGAAGAGAAAGGTTGCCTTAGAAGGGCAATCAGTAGAAATGGAATGAATTTTATTTTGCTAAATCCAACTCTTTTTCCTGGTTTCTTTTCCTTGCTAGGGGCAGCACCCCCCACTAAAGAGTCAAACCAGCTTGAAGCATTCTCATTTGGTGGGGGAGGCAAACCTTTTTGTGAGACCATTCCTGGAAACTCCCCCACCACAGGAGCCGTATCAGCACCCAGTACTTCTGTAACAACTGCCTCTCTGGAAGAGACTGCTCCATCCAGCAGCAAACCTGCGGTTCCTGAAACTACTGTGTCCACTGCCTCTAGCAAATTGGAAACTTCACCATCCAAGTTAGGAGAGCTTCTGTTCCCAAGTTCTCTTGCTGGAGAGACGCTGGGGAGCTTCTCAGGACTGCGTGTTGGCCAAGCTGAGGAGCCTCCAAAAGCAGCTAGTAAGGCCGGAGCCCAGCCTGCCAAGACCTCAGGGGTTAGCTTCCCTAGTCCTTCAGTGTTAGGGAAGCCAGTAGAGCCCACTGGGACCTCCTCTGTGAGCCCTGCCCCAGCAGCCCCGGTCTCAGCTCTGAATGCAAGCACTAGCAACTCCTCGGCAACTGTCTTTGGCAGTGTGCCCCTTCCCAGTGCTGGACCTTCTGGGCTAATCAGTTTCGGTGGGACCTCTTTGGCTAGTAGCAAAGCTAGTTTCTCATTTGGAAATCAGCAGACTAGTAGTACAGCAGCATCAGCTACCCCAACAACGACCTCAGTTGCCCCTTCCCTTCCAGCATCTTTCCCTACTTTATCATTTGGTGGCCTCCTGAGTTCACCATCAGCTTCTTCCCTGTCTATGTCCTCTGGTAAGAGCACAGAGGAGGCCACACCACCAGCTGTGCCTGACAAGTCAGAACACAGTGAAGTTCCAGCAACAGCACCCTCACTTCCAGTACAGCCACAGTCAACCCAGCCTCCCCAGGCATCTCTGCAAACTTCTGACCCTGTCAAAAAAGAACCTGTTCTTGTACAGAGCACAGACAGCAGCCTCAGCAGACCAGCATCTTCTGCCAACCTTGTGGCATCCACAGAGTCCACTCCAGTAGCCCCAGGGGGCCCTGACAGCAAGACAGAGGCAGTGTCTCCTACCACCTTTGCAGGGCCTGGACAGACTGCTGTGGCAGCAGCTGTTCTCCCAGGAGCAAGCTCAGCAGCCAGCGAAGCATCTGGTACTCCTAGTACCTCCAGCACTGTCTCCAGCAGTACCCCAACTTCTGCCACAGAGACAGCTGCATTTGGGACTGCCACTTCTGGCTCCTCGGTCTTCACACAGCCACCTGCTGCCAGTTCTAGCTCAGCGTTTAGCCAGCTCTCCAGTAACACAGCCACTGCGCCCTCTGCCACTCCCGTGTTTGGGCAGGTGGCAGCCAGCATAAGCAGCACAGCCACCGCCACACCACAGGCCAGCAGTTCAGGATTTGGCAGCCCTGCATTTGGTGCTTCAGCTCCTGGAGTGTTCGGACAGACACCATTTGGGCAGTCTCCAGCCTTTGGGCAAGCAACAAGTAGCCCTGCCAGTAGCTTCTCCTTCAGCCAGCCTGGGTTCAGCTCTGTGCCTGCTTTCGGCCAGTCTGCCTCTTCTACCCCAGCATCCACCAGTGCAAATGTCTTCGGAGCCACCTCAAGTACCAGCAGTCCCAGTTCCTTCTCATTTGGACAGGCTTCTACTAATACAGGAGGGACACTGTTTGGCCAAAACAACCCTCCTGCTTTTGGTCAGAGCCCCAGCTTTGGGCAGGGAGGCTCTGTGTTTGGTGGCACCTCGGCCACTACCTCTACAGCAGCACCTTCAGGGTTTAGCTTCTGTCAAGCCTCCGGTAAGAATTTGCAGAACATTTTGACTTTGTTCTCTTCTGTGCTATTTAAAACATTTATAACAAGCCTCCACTGTTTTTATAATTAAAAGAGAGGAGCTGGGTATTGTGGTTCATGCCTATAATACTCCTTAGAGGATAGAGGCAGGAGGATCAGGAGTTTAGGGCTCAAGCCAGGGCTATGCAGAGAAACACTGTCTCAAAATACCAAAAAAAAAAAAAA
>NW_022196897.1:19941621-19942292 GCF_008632895.1 Mastomys coucha
AAAAAAAAAAAAAGCGTCTTTGACCAAGACTGAGAGCAGTGTTAAGCTATGGGTATAAGTACAAATATTCAGAAAGAAATTGGACTTGTCTATTTACCAGAACAACAATAATAGCTTCTTCCCTCCAGTCTATGACCTTGTCAGCCTGGGCTTTTGACCAGCTAGTTTACAGTGCCAGGAGTGAATTTCTTCCTGTGGAGCAGGCCTCTAAGCAGAAAGTGATCAGTTACTTCCATACATTGATGCCTCTGCTGCATAAATAGGCCCATCTTTTCCAGTGGTCTAGTACTGGAGCATGTAGGATACGATCACCCCTGGAGAAGGCCAGTGATGGCTTTTACACCCAGTGACGTTCATAAACATCTAAAGACTGTGGGTGTTTTGATTTGGTTTGAGTTTAATTTTGATGTTTAAAAAAGATTTCTCCAAATTGAATCTTTGTCTTTGTGTCTTCCAGGTTTTGGGTCTAGTAATACTGGTTCTGTGTTTGGCCAAGCAGCCAATACTGGTGGATCAGTCTTTGGCCAGGTAAGTATATATGATTGTCTCTATTTGTGTGAGCATCTGTCTAGTTTTTCCCAATGTATTAGACTCAGTTTATGCTCGAGGTCCAGGCTGGCAAACAACCACATACAGTTCTGTTCTGTTCTGTTTTTTTTTTTTTTTTTTTT
>NW_022196897.1:19942469-19948416 GCF_008632895.1 Mastomys coucha
GGCCTCAAACTCAGAAATCCACCTGCCTCTGCCTCCCAAGTGCTGGGATTAAAGGCGTATACCACCACCACCACCTGGCTTCACACTTAGTTCTTAAACTGCAGGCCTCAGATGCCTTTAGGACAAAGAAGACTCTGCTGCTGAGTAAAGAGAATCACAGTGTATGAGTCATTCTTTGGCAGTGCTCGGAGAGAAGGAGCTTCCTGGGCTCTGTCTGTCTACCTGTTCTCTTAGGACAAGGCTGACAAGCTATAGATAATCACGGACTGACACCACTTGTCATCCGTATTTTCTTTGTACAATTACTGAGCTAAGGATGGTTTTTGCATCTTTATTTTTATACAGACTGAATCTCAGACCTTGTTCATTTCATGTTTGACAAATACTCTACCCTGTGCTACATGCTTAGTCCCCTATTTCCCTCTCTCTTTTGTTTTTCTGAAATCACGTCAATGTTTCCGAGACTGGCCTACACTTGCCGTCCTCCTGCCTCAACATCCCACATAGCTTTAATTTTAGGCCTGTGCCACCAAGCCCAGCATTTTGTTATTGTAGATGTTTTTAGTTTTTAAATGGTTATTTAGGAAGAAGAGTGTGTAGCAAGGACCACAACATCTGACCCTGTACTGAGTTGTCTGTGTTCCTAGGCCTCCTGGTAGCCTGAACTGTGGTACTTGGGCCAGGCAGAGTTTTGGTGCTTAATTGAAATAACTCATATAATCAGATTGACCACTCCACAGATACGTGCCGTTGCTGTATCATTTAAAAGAAAAGGACATTGTGGTCCCAAGTTACACAGCACCAACTGCTCCCAGCCCAGCAGCCTCAGCAGAGGCCCTTCAGAGGTGCAGAAGACCAGTGAGATAGATGATTGTGGCCTTGTAGCTCACAACATGTTTGAGCCATGTTCTTCTAGAAGAGAAAAAGCAGCTGGGGCTGGTGGGCCATGCCTTTAATCCCAACACTCAGGAGGTAGAGGTCTACAGATCTAGTTCTAGTACATCCAGGGCTACACAGAAAAACCCTGTGTCAAAAAAAAAGAAGGGGTCGGGCGGTGGTGGCGCACGCCTTTAATCCCAGCACTTGGGAGGCAGAGGCAAGCGGATCTCTGAGTTCAAGGTCAGCCTGGTCTACAGAGTGAGTTCCAGGACAGCCAGGGCTACACAGAGAAACCCTGTCTCGAAAAACCAAAAAAAACCCTTAAACCTGAAATGGGGCTTGCAAGGTAGCTCAGTGGTGAAAGGAGCTTGTGACCTAAGTTTGAGCCCCAGGAATCAAGAGATGGAAGCAGAGAACTAACTCCTGCACATTGTCCATACATTATATACTTGTATGGTATGCTATGTATGCGTGTGTGCACACACACACACACACACAGTGGAGAAGAGCTGAATTGGTAATTTTTATGTTGGGTTTTTGGGTTTTTTTTTTTTTTGGTTGGTTGGTTGGTTTTGGGAGGGTTTTTTTGTTTTGTTTTTTGTTTTTTGTATTTTCGAGACAGGGTTTCTCTGTATAGCCCTGGCTGTCCTGGAACTCAGAAATCCCCCTGCCTCTGCCTCCCAAGTGCTGGGATTAAAGGTGTGAGCCACCACTGCTCAGCTGATTTTTATGTTTTATTACACCATAATATAAAAAAAGAAAATAGAGTAGACATGACAGCACATTACCTATAATCCCAAAACTCAGGAAGTAGAGACGTCAGGATCAACTACAAGTTCGAAACCAAGTTGTGTTACATAATTGAATTTGAACCAATCTATATATAGTGAGATCTGTCTCAAACTAAAAATAAGTAAATCAATAGCACTCATCATGAGGCTGAGGCAGGAGGATCACAATTTAGATGAAGACCTGTGGGGTCTAAAAAGTAAGTTTCAAGGCTTGATTGAGTAAGTTAGTGGATTAACAGCAGAGTATTGGTCATATTTTTATAGTGGTCTAAAACTAAAACAGCCCGAATATTTAGTAGATATAAGCTCATTGGATCCAGCTGTGGAAGCAAGCAGTGACAGCCAGTGTGGGTGACTGACTGAGACACAAAGCTCCATGTTGAATTCTCCTCCGTAGAGAGAGTGCCCACTTTTTCCCCCACATCACATTCCCTGGGCTTAGATTAGTTTCTAGGTGGTAGAGAGTAGTCCTGACTGACTGGCTAAGATGTGAAAGTGTGTAGACATCACTCACATCATGAATCGCCAAGATGTGAACAAAATGTAATGTGAACAAAACTTACTCCAAGGGTTTCTTAGCAAATCACCTCATACCAGTCAGTAGAGTTAGCCAGTCTAGTCTAGTCTATTGCATTCTTAGGTTTTGTATACCATGAACTCAGAATGGCAGTGTACTGCCTTGCCTTTGTGTAACAGTAGCTTCGGTAGCTGTTGGAGGAGTGGGAGGCTGGGGGCCTGGATGTCCAGAAGGCTCACTGCTTTGTCACACCTACCTCTGGCCTTTCTACGGTCTTGTCTTTTTATGTTCTTGTCTTGCCACATTGTAGAGACTGTAGATCAGTGTGTCATCCTTGTACAGGGCCCATGCTACCTGCTCTGTATTCTTCTACTTTTAGTAAATAGTATACCTAACCAAGCACTTGGGGGCGGTTCATTTCCCACCATTTTGAAGTGGGCAGGATTCTATCTCACAGAAGGATGGACAGCAGCAGGGTGCCCCTCAGCTGGCAGCCTCCATTGTTCCTCTGCACTGCTGCCCTTCCCTAAAGCCTATCTTCCTCTGCATCATCAGGCAGTGTCAGCTTAACTAATGTGAGCAGCCCCCAAACCACAAGCTGGTCTCTGAAAGGTCCGTTTTCTAAACAGAATGTGAGCGCCTAGTGCTTGTGCAGCTCTGAGTCAGCATGGACCCCGGGTTAACAGCATCCTCTGAGTGCTTGGATGGAATTCAACAGTGCTCATCATTTCAGCATCAGGGCTAATTTAGGCTGCTCTCTGTAGCACTGGGCAAGTCATTGTGAATTACAAGTGCACAGTGGAGAGAAATGCCTGTAAATCACTAATCATTGCCGATGACTTCACCTAACAGTAGTGAAGACACCATAGCTTCTCCCTGTTTTCAAACTTGGATTTGGTAAATCTATAATGCTTGGTTTCCCTGCCCCTGGTGCTGAGTCAGTCAGTGCAGGCAGCATGGCAGATAAGCATTGAGTACCCACCTACTCTAAATGCAGTAACCAAAGAACCTCAGATTTGTAGGAGGTCTTCCAGAATCAGCCTCTCCTGGGGCTGTTGGAGTGTCTCTTCCAGAGATGATGAGAGTTCTCTTTTCCCATATACCCTGGCTGTGGGCCTGTCTAGCCAGGCTGTGCCTACAGTTTTTTGATGATCTCTCATCCTTTCTTGCTTCCTATTCCCCTCCCCCACCCCCATTTGTTTTTTTCAGCAGTCATCCACTTCCAGTGGTAGCGTGTTTGGGTCTGGAAATGCTTCAAGAGGGGGCGGTTTCTTCAGTGGCCTTGGAGGGAAACCCAGCCAGGATGCTGCCAACAAAAACCCATTCAGCTCCGCTAGTGCGGGCTTTGGATCTACAGCTACCCCAAGTAAGTTGAGAAGAGTTTTCCTAGCTCCTCAGTCCTCTGATGTCACTGTTCTGTGGTGTTGTCAAAGCTTCAGAGACAAATACAAAAAGAGCTGAAGCTGGAGAGGGTCTGTACCTACACTGCTCTACTTTGGGATTTATTTTTGTTTTAATAAGGTGTGCTCCTTACCTATGAAAGGACAATAAAGCTTAGGGGACAGATGGGTGTGGTGGGCTGCTTCTGTGTCACCCCCAAAGCCAAGCTCACTCTGTTTTCTACCCTGAGGTTGCCTGCAGGCAGTGTGGGGCAGACAGCAGCCATGAGCCCCAGCATGGACGGGCACAGAGCTTCCACTCACCTGGCTCCTCTGATGCTGAAGTGCACTAGTGTAGGCTCGAGCCTGTGTGGTTCTCATTACTTACCTCTGCTGCTGTTTCCCCTGAAGCTGGACTTCCTAGCACTTTTTTCTCCAGCTGATTTCTCATGTTCTGCGTTGATCTGTCTTTCACAGTTGGAAGTGGAAGATGCTGTATACCGCTGCTGTGGATGGGATGTCAAGTTGTATTCTTGCCCTCCTTGCCTTACCTGCTTGCACTTGAGTGCTGGATTGAGCTTCCCGTGTTAATGAGTGTAGTGCTTGCATCTCTCAGCTGTTTTCATCATATTAAGGCCTGTGGCATGAAGAGCAATGTTTTCTGTCCCAGCTTTGTTCTTCTGGCTGTATGGATCAAGGACTGGTTGTCCTGATATCTCTGCTATAGTAACATGTGGCAGGATTGCTTGTCTGGGCACTTCCCTCCTAGGTCACCAGGCTTTGCCAGGAAGGATTTAGAACCTACAGTGAAAGGATCTCAGAAATCGTATTTGCAAAAACTGTCTTGCAGACGAACAACAGAATCCTGATAAGCAAAACAAAAATAGGTTCATGCCAAGGCAGGGGCTGAGAGTTCTGATGTAATGGAAATGTTTGACCACTTATCCCCTGGGACTGAAAGGCTCTGACCCCCTGTGCCCCGGGACTGAAAGGCTCTGTGTAGCAAATGCTATAAAAGCTCGGTCCTTTCAGATAAAAGTGAGAAAACAACAGATGTGATGCTCAGCTCACATACATCTAACATGTTTAGCACGCAGCAGCATCATCACTGGTCATGCTGGTTAGAAATTGGGGTGGATCCTAGATATAGTGTGTGAGGCCATATAATTTACCAGCCAGTTTGTGAATGGCTTAGATGTGTCATATCTCTGCGCCAATTCATCTCTGACACCATGTCTTTTGCTCGTCAGCTGGCCTTCTCCCAGAGGTCAGTTTGAGCTTGTGTGCACTAGCACATGGGAGTCGACCTCGCACAATCTTTCCCCATGCCCACATTCAGTGTCTGAAGTCAGCTGAAAGAGTATTGGCCCAGCAGTGGGAATGAGCATACCACACACAAGGACTCTCCTCTCTGTGGATGGGTGTTAAACAGCGTGGATACCAGACACCTAGTGGTCTTAATGGGTTTTTTTTTTTATGATTTCATAGTGAAGGGATCGGAATCTTGTTAAACCCTATGACCAAGTAAGTGCAGGCTAAGGGAGAGGCAGGAAGAGCTGAGCTGCATCCTTCTACACTTTCCAGTGACTGCCTTGCTCCCTGTTGACGCTGGCATCCCATGCTCATGAGCACTGCTGTTCTCCTGGCTGAATTCCATGTGTTTCCTCCCTACCTCTCACATAGGCCTTCCCTGTTACTGTGGTCATGGCCCCACCCCATCCCCAACTTTGCTATGGTCAGGAAATCCATCTCAAATCAAATATTCTTTTGTTTTGTTTTTTTGTTTGTTTGTTTTTTTCAAGATGGGTTTCTCTGTGGAGCCCTGGCTGTCCTAGAACTAACTCTGTAAACCAGGCTGGCATTAAACTGAGAAATCTGCCTGCCTCTGCCTCCCAAGTGCTGGGATTAAAGGTGTGCGCCACCACTGCCTAGCCAAATCAAATATTCTTAAGCTGCTTTTCTTTTGCCACAGTTCTGATGCAGAACTCTTTGGCAGCTCCCTATCAATGATTAAAGATAGAGTCCAAGCTCACTTCAGTCTAGATGACCAAGACAATCTAAGAAGACTGTGCCAGGAGACCGATGGGTTTCCTTTTGAGAAGTTTTGTCATCTCCCAGCCAAAGTCAGGCTGTTAGACTCTTAGGTCATTTGAGACTCAGCACCATGTGTGGATTGTCACCCATGGTGACATCCTGACTTAACTGAGTTAACATTGCCCTGTACATGCTGTTTCTCTTTAAGGACCTGAAGGATGTGTTGGGATGGAGAGGTCATTTGTTTCAAGCCTGGAGCCTGCAAAAGGTGCTCCCTCCATGGCTGTTCCTGAGGACGCCTACCTGGGGAAGAGCCTGGGTGAGGCTCTAGGGAGCCCCTCTGAGTG
>NW_022196897.1:19949081-19961199 GCF_008632895.1 Mastomys coucha
TACTCAGAAACCCCATGGTGGGAAGAATGAACTGATCACAAGGTGTATGCTGTAGCACACAAATGCCTACACACATGCACACACCGAAGGTCAGTTAATCAGTCTAACAGCTTTTAACCTGCAGACTACTAGCATGGAGCCATTAAGAGAGACCCAAGAAACATTGTTGGTCATAAAAATGGGGAGACACAGATGATCCTCTGTCACATTCCAGAGCAACTGGATTAAATGGTGGGGCTGCCTGCTGCTGTCCTTCCTATCCTGAGTACCTGCTGTGTTTGCCTTATGAGGGCAGCAGGAGCAGGAGGCATGCTGATGTCAGGGCACTGCCACATAGGGTAGCTGAGTTCTTACTTGAGGTCACAGAGCTATCCAGGGATCAGCCAAGGCCTGGCTGCAAACCGCAGTCTGTCCCACTGTAGTGTAGGACAAAGGGGTCTTTGGTTTTAGCTGATTTCATGAAAGTGTGCATACTGATGGGGTATCATGTGATATCTGTACATACATGTGTATATGTCTACACATGTCCAAGGAAAAATGTTTTTGAAACATTGACCATTTCTTCATGGTGAAGACATTTAAGAAAATACTTCTAGGCTGGAGAGATGGCTCAGCAGGTAAGAGCACTGACTGCTTGCTCTTGCAGAGGTCCTGAGTTCAATTCCCACAACCACATGGTGGCTCACAACCATTTATAATGGGGATCTGATGCCCTCTTCTGGCGTGTCTAAAGACAGCTACAGTGTACCCACATACATGAAATAAATAAATCCTAAAAAAAAAAATACTTGTAGCTTTAAAAAAATAAACTGTGTACACCATCAGCCATAGCAGCTTCTCCTTGTTGTGTCAGGATGTAAGCAAATTTCAACAAAACATAGTCATCCAAATGCTGCAAGGACACAGGGCTTAGTCCTGACCCTGCCTCTCCCCTCTGAGCCCAGAGAACAGTGGCTCGACTCTGCACAGCCCAGGCAGCAGCCAGCATGCTGGCAGCCCTGTGGTGAACCAGACTCTGCTCTGACTCTGATTCTTGTAGTTTGACATGAGAGAGATGCTATCTGGCCTTGTTGCATAGAAGTTTAAGCACAGGAGGCAAGCACTGGTTGCTCTTGGGGGATGAACCACGACCTCTAGGAGCCCTGCTGTGAGGCCTCTGTTGCCCTTTAGTCTTCTAAAACTAAACTAGAGCCGTGCCAGGAAGGCCTGCACCTGAGTGTCCGTGATTTCAGACTCAGCATCTGGAGCTCTGCTGGACTGCGCCATCATTCCTGTCCAGATACTCAGCTGATATGCCTTCCTTCTGTCATCTGAGAAGTAACTGGGGGTACCTCCCTCCTATTTAAGCTCCCTCACACTTGTTTCTTGCTCCCTTTAGATACCTCTAATCTGTTTGGAAACAGCGGAGCTAAGACATTTGGAGGGTTTGGCAGCTCATCCTTCGGGGAACAGAAGCCTGCTGGCACATTCAGCTCTGGCGGTGGGAGCGTAGCATCCCAAGGTTTTGGATTTTCCACTCCAAATAAAGCAGGTAACCCACAAGTGACCCATGCTTATCTGTGTGTGTGTGTGAGTGACTCATGAGCTTATGTAAGGTACCCCTTTGGAGGCAGCATCCTTGGGTGCTTATCTCAAGGAACTGGGACTACTGTAAGAAGTTACTCTGTTCTCCAATGTATTTTTGTATTTATTGAGAATCTACTGCAATTCTAATACAGAAGACATGCTTTTAAAAAAAGAGAAACCAGCTGGGCGGTGGTGGCGCACGCCTTTAATCCCAGCACTTGGGAGGCGGGAGGCAGAGGCAGGCAGATTTCTGAGTTCAAGGCCAGCCTCGTCTACAGAATGAGTTCCAGGACAGCCAGGGCTACACAGAGAAACCCTATCTTGAAAAACCAAAAAAAAAAAAAAAGAGAGAGAGAGAGAGAGAGAGAGAGAGAGAGATGGCTCAGTGGTTAAGAGCACTGATTGCTCTTCCAGAGGTCCTGAGTTTAATTCCCAGCAACCATCTGTAATGGGATCTGATGCCCTCTACTGTTGTGTCTGAACACAGCTACAGTGTACTCATATAAATAAAATAAATCTTTGGGAAAAAAAAATTTAAAAAAATAAGAGAGAAAGAAAGAAACCAGACATGGTGGCACACTCCTTTAATCCCAGCTCTCCAGGGGCAAAGGCAGGTGGATCTCTGAATTCAAGGACATCCTGGTCTATATAATGAGGCCATGTCTGCAAATATAAAACAAAACAAAGCAAATGTCTTTTATAAAGAGGGGATATGTAATATACCACTTAAAAGAATTTAATATTCTCAAGGAAGGCTATCAAAATATTTGACAATTGTAGAAAAATCAATCTAACATGGCAGTGCATTCTTGCAACCCTAGCAGTTGGAGGGCAGATGGAGCCAAATCTCTGAGTTTGAGTCCAGCTTGGTCTACAGTGTGAGACCGACCCTGACTCAAAAGAAGGTGGGGGGAGTAGAGGAATATGGCTGCACAGGGCTCTGAGAGTCTGTCCCACAGCACTCAAGGCTCAGGCCCTCATCCCTGCGTCACCTTTCCATCCCAAGTCACTGTTTTAGACTTTTGTTTGAGTGTGGTTTTCTGAGATAGTATCTCCCTATACAAGTGAAGCTGCCCCAAATTCATGATCCTTCGGCTTCAACCTCCTAGACTCTGGGATCATGGGTTTGGGCCATCCATCTTTTACTAGAAATAAACATCTATAAACTTTTAAATAATTTTTATACACCTTTCTTTAAAGGTCTTAAAAAGAACAATATGCATTAGTATGAAATGTTATATAATGTTTGTTTATTTTATGTGTGTGGATGTTTGCCTTCATGTGTATCTGTGTACCATGTGGATGCCTGGTGTTCATGGAAGTCAGAACATGGTGTTGGATGCTTTGGAACTGGAGTTATAGATGGTTGTGAACTGCTGCATGGGTATAGGAATCGAACCTAGGTCCTGAAAGAGCAACCATTCTTCTTCTTTTTTTTTTTTTTTTTAAGATTTATTTTATGTATATGAGTACACCGTAGCTGTACAGATGGTTGCAAGCCATCATGTGGTTGCTGGGAATTGAATTTAGGACCTCTGCTCACTCCAGTTGGCCCTGTTCACTCCAGTCCAAAGATTTATTTATTATTGTATAATAATAAGTACACTGTAGCTGTCTTCAGACACACCAGAAGAGGGCATCAGATCCCATTACAGATGGTTGTGAGCCACCATGTGGTTGCTGGGAATTGAACTCAGGACCTCTGGAAGAGCAGTCAGTGCTCTTAACCTCTGAGCAATCTCTCCAGCCCTGAACTCAGGGCCTTTGGAAGAGCGAGCAGTCAGTCAGTCAGTCAGTCAGTCAGTCAGTCAGTCAGGGTTCTTAACCACTGAGCCTATCTCTCCAGCCCCAGCCATTGCTCTTAACTACCAAGGCATCTCTCCTGCTCCATGAAACACATTCTTAGTTTCAGTCACCTTCCTGTCTGAGGTCTGTCGCTGCTCAAAATGCTGGTCCTGTTGATGGGAGACTGGAGTGAGGGTTTTGGGATGGGGTAGGGTAGTGCTGTGGAGAGGGAGGGGGCAGGATGGTGCTGTGGAGAGGGAGCCTCCAGCAATCTGTCCCCCTCAGGGAGTGGGCAGGACTGTTTGCCCTTGGATGGATGGCCTGTTTTGAATAGTTCCCTGCCTGAGGAAGTGACACTGATCTTGGAGTGGCTGACCCAGATTAGAAAGTGACCCTGAGGGTGCAATGGCTTCTAGTTATGTGCTGTGTTCATTTCTAAGACCTTGGCTTGACAGCTTAGTCCTAGGTTGCTAGTTCGTTCTTAGCATCTTTTCCCTTGAATTTAGTGACAGGGACTAGAAATAGGCATTGCAGCTTCGTTTGGGAATACATACAGAGTAATTCAAAAATGAAAAGGCCACAAAACTTTTAGCTCTAATTACAAGGACAAGTTTGGAGCTAGTGGTACTGATAGTCAGCATGGCCACTTGGCAACCTTTCTCAAAAAAACAAATTGGGTGACTCCTGATCAGTGGCCTCCCACACAGCTCGTGGCATACACACACTAGAATCAAATAGGCATGAACATTTGAGAAACATTACATTATTAACTATTGAGCCTTTTCTATCTTTTTAGACACCTGATGTTTCCTTCACTTCTTCTGATCTGGTTCTGTGTTCCAAATTGTCCCAAGTACATTTAAATTGAGAAGCTGGCAAATGTGTTTTCTGTCTTAGAGAAAATATACCTCCCACCTAGACATTTTTTTTTCCTTAATTCTGGTTTTTCTATTTGGTGAGCACCCAGAGTGAGGACTGATAGGGACCCAGGTATCTGAGCAGACAAAGGAGAATGTCTGTCCTGCACTCAGCTTGCCCAGGTGCTGAGGGAGCCACTGTCCTGAAGGTGGATTGAAGGACTTGTACAGAAGGCTGGGTGCACCCAGTCAGGAGCTTGTAGTAAGTCAGTCAGACTTCCACTCAAAGGAGCAGCATCAGCTCTCACTGTGAGTGATTTCAGGCTGATTCTTTGGATGAGCCTTTGAAAACTTGTCTGCTTGTCCTCTCTTCAGTAAACACTGCATCAGAATTAATACTATTAGAGGCCACCACGGAAAGGACAGGAGACAAGCCTTACCCTGGCCTCACTGCCAGCTAGACTGGGGTCTACAGGCATTTCATTGTCAGTTAGAAAGTAGAACACACATGGCAGGGCTATGAGAGGTTCCAATCCCAGCTCTGCCACCTCTCATGCTGAAGTTAGATGAGAAGGTATTCTGAGAGCTTGGCGACCAACTGGAGAAGGGACCAGGCTCTCCAGGAGAGGGTGGGAGCTGCCCCGATGCAGCTGCCACCACACCTGAAGGCCCAGAGACCTTAGTATCTGGCCAGCGAGCCTGTTTCTTGGTTGGTAGTTCAGACATTCGGCCTGCAGCTGAACCCCTAGTCTTGTTCGGAGGGAGTTGCCTGACCCCAGAACTAAGACCAAAGCAACCATTCTCTTTCATTTAGCTATGCACCAAATTTGTTTTGCCTTTTTGTGTGTGCCTACCTGCCTGCCTGCCTGTCTCTGTCTGTCTGCTTACTCTCCTGCCAGCTCCTCTCCAGGTTAATTTCTGGGTCATTAAAACTTCTCATTTTTTGCTCACATTCCAGCAAGTAGTCTAAGCAATATTGAATACGAGGTGCGAGATGAAACCTTGTCTGTCTAGGAAGAAAGTGCAACTAGATCTGTGGTCAGTTTAATAATTAAAAGACAATGGTTTTTAGCACTTTTTTTTCCATTCTGTTGATGTTTGTAAGCCACCAGTCCGTAGCACAGCCTGGAATTTCACTCAGGGTTTTAAAATACAGAATGGTAACCCAAACACGAGCTATGGCAGAAACTATCTCCTTAGACATGCAGCCCTGTGAACGATTTAGTCACAAGTAGCAGCCGCGCTTGGCTGACTGCACTTGTGCCCTACATTTGATCTCCTGATCGCGGTGGCAGAAGCGGGTATGAGGACAGTAAAGCAGATCTGCTGCAGAAACAGGAGATTTGCTGTCAGTAATGACCCTGCCTCCTAGTCTGAGCATATCCTCTCCATCTGTCTCAGCACACATGCCCTCACTACCTTTCTCTTCTGAACCTCAGAACTAGAGCAAGTCTTGGAGGTTTGGGGATACCTCAGGAACAGTCAGAGGAGGCTACCTGGTGCTAGACCTGACCCCAGGAGTTCTGTTGTCTCCTTCTTGCCTGTATTGGCCTAGAGTCCTGATCTGGGCACTTAGGCCATCCTCACAGCTGTCTTCACACCTGGTTAAATCTACACTGTAGCCTTCATCCAAAAGGAGGGTCAGTGTGCTTTATAGTGATGCTGCAGAAAAAAGTACTTGAAAAAAATTCCTCTAAGCTGCAAGTCAGGGACATTGGTGATAGGCCCACAGCCACCCGCCTGTAAATAAATAAAAGGTGTGTGGCTGGGTGCCAGCATGCATCACCCTGCTTCTGTTGTGATCCAGTTCATGGGTTCTGCCAGGGTAGGGGCTTTGAACCTCCAATTTTATTAGCTGGGTTTCCCTGAAACTAGGAGCCTGGTGTGTGTGTGATAGTAAACAGTAAAGCCTGTCATCCTGCCACTGCTGTGTTGAGACACTGGCTCTGGGCATGGGGTTTCTTTGAGGAGTCACAGAAACCATGGGGCTAGAAAGCAACCTGGGATGGACCTGCAGAGTGGTCAGGGTGGTTTGTTCTCAGCAGGACTTGATATAAGTCCCACGTGCCTCAGGGAGGCACTAGGTTGCTCAGATCTCTTAGTGCCACAGACCCTCAGCTCCTAGTAGGGGGAGCATTTGGCTGAGGGATTGAGGTTGGGATATTGTGCTTTTTGGCTTCTTGTGTTGGAATTACTGACGCCCTATCTCCCTTTCTCCTCTTTTGATTTGGTTTCTGGCTGCTTGATGCCTTCTTTCCTGTCTCCTTTTCTTTCTCCCTGTTCTGTTTGCCTCTGTTTTGCTCAGGTGGCTTCGGTGCTGCTCCAGTGTTTGGCAGCCCTCCTACTTTTGGGGGATCCCCTGGGTTTGGAGGGGTGCCAGCATTCGGTTCAGCCCCAGCCTTTACAAGCCCTCTGGGCTCGACGGGAGGCAAAGTGTTCGGAGAGGGTACTGCGGCTGCCAGCGCAGGAGGATTCGGGTAAGCTGCAGGTGGGACTTGGGAAAACCACAAACTTGTGCCAACCCTAAGGAAGCAGCAGGGCCTGCCATTCTTACGTTCTCTAAACCAGACAACGACCTGGCAGCCTTGCCTTAGACAAGAAAGTTGCTAGGATATTCCTTTTTCTCTAGGACAAGGCATATTGCATTGCCCACAGCATTTGCTGGCTCTCAGTACGCTGTTCTCTGGATCAGGTTTGGCTGCAGCCAGGCCTGTTTCTCAGGTGGTCCTTGTATTAGAAAGTCCTGAAGAAAGAATTAGGATTGTTCTCTTGAGGTGCCAGTTAGCCTTTAGCAAACAAGTCCTATGTGTCCTAGGACACAAACTGGAACTGCTGTTCTCTTGGCTGGTCTGTATCCTATACATACACATCCTCATTAGAAAATCCCTTGGCAGGGCCTGGAGAGTCAACTGAGCAGTTAAGAGCACTGACCTATCTTCCAGGGGACCTGGGTTCAAATTCTAGCACCCACATGGCAGCTTACAATTGTCTGTAACTCCAAGACCTGATGCTCTCATACAGATGTACGTGCAGGCGAAATAATAATGTACATAAAATAAAAATTAATTAAAGATTAAAATACCAAAAAGAAGGGGAAGTTTCTTCTAATGACCCTAGAATTTTAGTCTGGTTGCCAGAACCTCAAGAAAAGAAATCACCTTTGCTGCACTGTATCATCTCATCTAAATATATGTGATGATTTCTACAGAGTGCCTCATTTGAAGGAGACACTGATGCCTACAGGAGGCCCACACAGGCTCATCATACTCTGTGCTCAGCTCAGGACAGAGATCTGCAGGTGAAGAGTAACATGGGTATCGGACATGAGACAGGAGAACAGCTTTATCCTGGAAAGAGAGCATGTTCTTAGCAAACCTGGCTCCACAGAGGGGTTCTAGAGCGCTCAGGAAGAGCATGCAAGAGCCAGGCAGTGGTGGCGCACGCCTTTAATCCCAGCACTTGGGAGGCAGAGACAGGCGGATTTCTGAGTTCGAGGCCAGCCTGGTCTACAGAGTGAGTTCCAGGACAGCCAGGGCTACACAGAGAAACCCTGTCTCAAAAAACCAAAAAAAAAAAAAAAAAAAGAGCATGCAAGAGCACAGGCACTCCTTAGATTTCTCGTTCAGGCTAAGGAATCTTGGTCATTTCTCCTTGGGAAACTCCAAGAACAACAGTTAAAGAGAACTTTCAGAAGAGAGAGTTGAGAAGAGCTCTAAGCCTGTGTTTTGCACAGTTCTGGATGGACTCCATCTGTATACACTAGAGTCTTGAAGTTTTGTTAAGTTACTTGAAAACAGCTGTTTGCTTTGCCAGTAGAGAAGCCTCTTCAGGGTGGTAAGTGTAGCTCAGTGGTAGACACTTACTGGGCACCCTCACAGTCCTAAGTGAGTCCCCAGCACCACCTTCACAGTGCTAGTGTTTCCCCACATGGGTAACATGCACCTATTCAGGATGCTGAGGAAGAAGGGTTGTGGACTCTAAAGTCAGCATAGGCTACATAGGAAGACCCTGTGCCAAATAGTAATAATAAGGAATTAAAAATAGAGCTAGAGGGCGGTGGTGGCGCATGCCTTTCATCCCAGCACTTGGGAGGCAAAGGCAGGCAGATTTCTGAGTTCCAGGACAGCCTGGTCTACACAGTGAGTTACAGGACAGCCAGGGCTATAGAGAGAAACCCTGTCTAAAAAAAAAAAAAAAAAAAAAAAATAGAGCTGGGGGGCTGGAGAGATGGCTCAGCAGTTAAGAGCACTGATTGCTCTTCCAGAGGCCCTGAGTTCAATTCCCAGCACTCACGTGATGGCTCACAACCATATGTAATGGGATCCAATGTCCTCTTCTGGTTTGTGTGAAGACAGCTACAGTGTACTCACATATATGAAATAAATAAATAAATCTTTAACAAAAACAAAAACAAAAAACAGAGCTTGGGAAATAGTTCAGTCAATAAATACTACAAAAGCATGAAGACCTGAGTCCAATCCCCAGCACCTGCATAAAAAGCTGAGCAGGGCAGCATGTGGTTGGGGTTCCCATTCTGAGGAGGCATGTCTCTGGGGCTTGCCAGACACTGAACCTCAGCCCAGGTCTCACCGAAACCCTGTCTGTAAAACTGAGGCGGCCAGCTCCCAAAGCATAGCACTTAGGCTGATGCACGCACGCAGGATCTCAGAGGAGTGGCTGGCTGGCACAGTTTCTAAGGCTAGTAAGACGTTACTGTCACAGACATTCAATCTCTGGAAAGACAATTATGTGCCTGGTCACTGGTGCCATCCTAACTCTGACCCTGACAAAGATCTTGGATCACCCCTAGAATAGGAGCACAGGGACAGCCAGATCACCTGGGAACAGTGCAGGAGAGGACCTGGTGCATGAGGGGCGGGGACTGCCTGGCTTCCCTTTGTAACTTGGGCATTTACCCAGGTCCTGTCTCTTCTTCCAAGAAACACCAGCTCCTCCCCCCCACCGATCTCTCAGGGGGCCCCACTGAACCTCTCAAAATGTTTTTGGTTATATCTTCAACCCCATTTGCTCAACCAAATCTGGAAGGAAAGCCTTTGAATGAGGATTGTTCTAAGTGAGGGAGCAGGAGAGAAAATGTAGCATTTCTCCATTGCTTCTTATATTTACTGATTTTTATGAAACACAATTCTGAGTGAAATAACTTGGAAAATGTCCCCTCACACACACGAAATGGAAACACAATGACTACCTTCATATACAGAGGGCCCTTTACCAAGTCATTAAAACAGATAGGCCTGTGCTAGGCTTAGAAGTAAAAGCACTCTCCATGGAAGGTGATGCCTCAAACCCATGGTAGAAGGAAAGACTGTATAAGTGATTAGAGAGCTGGGCGTGTAGCTCAATGAGAGAGACGTGCTGAGCACTCAGGAAGCCTTGGTTCGTGTTTCCACACTGTATAACCAGGTGTGTCAATGCGCATCCCAGCAAATAATAAAATGAGGAGAATCACCAGACTCCATAGCACTAGCTTGTGAAACCAGTCCTCAGGAGGGTGAAGCAGGAGTAGTATTTGAGGTCAACCTAGGCAACATAGAGTCTCTAAAGCAGTACCACGCAGGTGGTAAAGAGATGAGAATATCACTCTTAGTGAAGGTGTCCGGGAGGAGAGTGGGAAGCGCCTTGTGTGTTCTCCAGGACCTGGAGTTGTTCAGTTCTAAGAGCTCATGTCTGCACTGGGGTAGATCTCCAGAAACACTACATTTCTGATCTCTTCCTTCCCAGAGCCACAGTAAAGGCTTACTCTGGGCTGAAAGCTAGTTTCCTCTGAGTCTTTTGACTCCGTCCAAGCTTGTCACCACAAATCCTGTGTGATACATTCAAGACTGGTGACAGTGAGTGAGGTGTGGGCAGCATGAGGACTAGGGCCATACTAATCCTGTCCCTTTCTCACCACACCCAGGTTCGGGAGCAGCAGCAACACTGCATCCTTCGGTACCCTCGCCAGTCAGAATGCACCCACCTTCGGGTCCTTGTCCCAGCAGACATCAGGCTTTGGGACCCCAAGCAGTGGATTCTCTGGGTTTGGATCGGGCACAGGAGGTAAACAGCTGTGTTCTTTCCTCCCTAGAGAAATAGGTGTTCCTGGCCACTCAGCCCAGTGTCTTAAAAGTTGAAGTAACAAAAAAATACAACAACATCCTTTAAGTAGACTGGCAACATTGTACCATTTCTGACAAATCCAAAGAAATGACTGAGTTCACTTTCTCTTAGAACTTTAGAACTACAGATAATGGCATGCTTACAAGGCCTTGTAGTCAAAGACAGGGTGTAAGACCCTCCTGTGTCTTGTATCTGTACATTGCTCTGCATCTTCAGAGAGCAAATATATGTGTTCTGTGCTGGCCTCACACAGAACTCAGCACTTTAGACTGCAGAGGCTGACTGATGCTCAGAACTGTGTGGCATCTGAGCCAAACCTAGAGTGTCTGCTTTTCTGGTCTCAAAAGGAAAGGAATCAGATTGATATCAATAAAAAGAAAAACAGTTGTTCCTCATAAAATGATACAGGGCGGCAGTGCACAGATCTTTACCTGCAGCCAGGATTGAGGAAACCTGAAATAGTGAGGTAATGCTTCTGAACCCAGTAGAGCCAGTGGCTTGGGAGGATGAGCTGACCGTACCCTCGGTCTTTTAGTAGAAACAGGATTGGGGAAGGCTTGTCAGGAACCAAGCAGGACAGAGCCTGCCCAGCTGAGAGGCCCTTGGCTCTCGTCTCTGACATCCTCCTTTCTGTTTTTCAGCATTCACCTTTGGATCGTCTAACTCGTAAGTAGTTGTCTACCCTGTGCTCTGCCCTCACTTAACTACTAGAGTCAAAAAGCCCTGCGCGAGAAGGGGTGGGGGAGTCTCGTCCTTGCTGGACTTGTGTGATCTGGTGTTTCTGTTTTCAGAGCTGTACTAAAGGGCCCGGTTAGCAGCAGGTGTTGGGTTTGGGGCTGCTGACTGGAGGCTGTGTAGGAGATGATTAGCCTTCTGGGCAGCAAGGTTTGGAGACACTTCCCTCATTTCTGTGGTAGTGTCTCCAGCTACCTGCTACTTGAAGGCTCCAGGCTTCTGTGTTGATCCACTCTACACTTCTTGCAGTTCTGTCCAGGGCTTTGGCGGCTGGAGAAGCTGAGCCAATGTCAGCATTCCCTCAAGTTCCTGTGAGCTCCTGTGTGCATCTCTCCACTCTCCCAGAGCCCACAGCAACAGACTTTCAAAAGAACTTTCTCATGAAAACGCTCAGCCAGGAAGAAACATTGGAGACCAAAGCTCAGCAATGCTTAACTAACTGCCTGTTCCCCGATTTCAAATTTTACATCAAGGTTTTTGTCTGCTATTAAAGTGTTTGGGCTGGTTCTGCACAGATCATCTGGGTGTTTATTTGGGTCACAGCCAGAGAAGTTCCTATGGCTTCGAGAAGATAAGCTCTGCCCAGTGGCATTCTGGGTAGAGCTCTCTACATGGAAAATAGGCTTCATGTTAGCAGACACTTTTCAGAGGCCCCACCTTAATGTCTATGCCACATGTTCTTTGGTTCTCTGTAAGGCTCCTGTGAGGCCCTCTGTGCACTTGGGAAGTGCGCCTTTCTTCACAGCCAGTTCTGAGTCAGGTATGGCAAACAGACCAGAGATTCAGGAGCTGAGCTGCCTGTCACCTGCTGCCGTCTCTGCTCCTGCATGCTGTGCACTTGCTGCCAGTTCTTCTGAGTGGAGAGGCAGTCTGCTGATCGTCTCCATTCTCAGCATTTGCAGAGACCTGCAAACAGCACATCCTTCACTGGGACCCACGACTTGGGAGGACATCACCAACAGGGTGCTGCAGGCTTGGACAGTGTGCGAGTCCATTTTAGACATGCTTCTTTCTCTGGGTGCGTTATCTTTGAGGCCTGGCATGTTCTGCTCCTT
>NW_022196897.1:19962076-19963938 GCF_008632895.1 Mastomys coucha
TTTTTTTTTTTTTTTTTTTGTGGCAGGGTCTTACTATATAGCCCTGGCTGGCTTCAAACTCAGTGACCCACCCTTTCCAACTCCAAGTGCTGGGATGAAAGGCATACATAACTGCTCTAGGCTTTCTGGATTTGATGGGGAACACTCATGGATGAGGATGGTGTAAGTAGGTAAAGAGAGTAAAGAACCTGTTTTGTTTGCTGAAGAGGAAAACTGAGATCCTGTGCTGAGATTAAAAATGGAAATGAAGGAGTTACTGAACTGAGAAAAATCAACTGAGGTAATTTACAAGGGGGCCATGGTCCTGCTTCAGGCAGAAGGAAGGTCTGTAGGTCTGTAGAAGCCTGCTGTCATTTGGCTTCAGTGAGCCACAGAGGTGAGGTGAGGTGACGCATCCAATTGTGTGGTCAGATTATATGTTTTATAAACCAGTTGCCCAGAGAAAGTTTAATATTAAACTCACATCTCTTATTGACAATTCTAGAATGGCAGGAACTCACCAAACAAACACAATAACCATGGCCAAGGGAGCGAGGATGTCTTGGGGACTCCTTTCATGGTTAATGTGGGCAAGCTTTTCAGGCTGGCTGACCACACCTGTCCTGACGCCCTGCATGCTGAAGGTAGGCTGGAGGGGCCACAGTTGTTCTGCCCATCAGAGCCTCAACTTGGAACAGTTCTGAGCACAGGCTTCCTGCCCCTTACCAAGTCCTTGTGTGCTTATTGGGGGGCTAAGGGGTGCTGCTGACCAAGGGTCAGAGGTCCACACTTGCCTCCTAATCTGAGACTCTAGAAGCATACTCAATGTCACATGATCCTGTACACGGGAATAGCAGTCATCACCACTGAGTAGTAGCTTGATGTAAGTGCTCTCAGATACCATCATTGCTCAGGCCCAACCACCTGCTGGGCAGCTTCCTTCCCCTCACTACTACTCAAGAGGCTGAATGCTAGCCAGAGCTGCTGAGGTTCAACACTGAGTCAGTCTGCATGGTCCACAGCCTCCCTGCAGTGCAAGAGACCTGACCTAGGAACTTCTTCTGTGGAGGCTGCCGAAATAGCAAAAGCAAGGCAGCAGGTAAGCCCTGGGACAGGCTCAGTCATTGACACACACACACAGGGAAGGAGCGGCTGGGTTTATGGGAGTCTGTCTCTGGTAAACCAAACTCTGGCCTCTACCACTCACTGTGTGATCACGTGACGCACTAACTTCATTTTACAACTGGGAAAGCAAAACAGACAGTGACAGAGAGCTTTAAAAAAATCCAGTTTTCTCCCTCCTCCTCAATGAAGTACAACCCCTTCCAGGGCCCAGCACTGGGGAGTAACTACTACCATGTCTCCTGAACCAGGCGAGTAGCCCTATGCATTCCCATCTCAGCATCCTGAACTTCATGGGGCATGCACTGAGCTGCTGACTCAATCTGACCACCTACCAATGTAATCCGCCCCAAAAAAGGAGCTAGAGGGGGCGCAGACACCAGCAACACATTCCTCCTGTGCCTCGCTGAGCACAACTGTGAGTGCTGGGGTGTTATCTGGCAGAGCGCAGCTGATACGGCCTTATGGAGAGATGTCAAATGCTGTCTCAATGGAGGATTAATGTGGAGAATTTGAGGTCAAGGGTTTAGGCTGAACTGCCTTCTATGTATAGAAAGGAGCCTGTAAGGGAATAGAAGGGCAGATGAAAGCCTTGGGTGGATGGGGGTAGACAGGATGACATGCCAAAGCAGAAGAGAACTAGTTACCCAGTTACATGGACCTCCTTCGAGTTTTCCCTATCACAACTGCAGTCCCCTTGATCTGAAGAGACCCTGGTCTGCAAAGTTAGAAGCATCTAGAGAGACAGACCTGCTTCCGGG
>NW_022196897.1:19964775-19970922 GCF_008632895.1 Mastomys coucha
AAGGAGCAGAACATGCCAGGCCTCAAAGATAACGCACCCAGAGAAAGAAGCATGTCTAAAATGGACTCATGGACAAGGCCACCTGGCAAACTTGTCAAGCCCACATTGTCCCAGAGCCAGGCCTGTTCAGCTCAAGTGGACATACTTGCTGTGTCTAAGCCCTTGATGGCAGCAGCCCTACAGCCTCAGCTGTCCGGCCCACCCTTCCTTTGCTGTGTCTGGACTAAAAGCGGTCATTCTCTAGACGAGTAAAGGCTGCAGCTGCTGCTTTATCCTCTTTCCACTTATAAATAGAAGCCATCCATACCAAAGCCTGGCTGGAGATGCTCAGCATCGTTTAGGGGTCTAGGATTGGCAGCATCAGAGAATCTGGGCAAGGGTTGAGGAGCTGGAAGACAGAAGCCTAGCTACATCTCAGCCCTACTCCTGCCCTGCACCACCTTGCTGGCACAGCCAGTCTTACAGATGATCACAGACACAGCCTGCATCCTGGCCTCTTCATGTGTTAGCTCCATGTGGTTTGAAGGGACCTTGGATGACCATGCCCCTCTTTCCAGGCCCTATGGTCTGGCTCTCCCTTTCTTGTCCCTCTTGCCTCACTCCCTGATGGTTCCAAGGCTGCTCTACAGCATCTGCTCCCCTCCTGTCTCAGGCCCACTTGGTCCTCAAAACTCTGGTGTCTATACCACCCAAAGGTCTCAGTGTAGGAGCGTAAAGCCTCTCCCCAAGGCCCCTTGGGCCACCTTCCCAGTCCTGTCTTGTGTCTTAACTGATAAGAGACATGCTTCCCTCTTCTTTGAGTCCTTGACTATTTGATTATTCACCTACTGTCTCCTTGAGGCCCCACCCCTGGTGGTCAGCCCTATGAGGGCAGAAGCCCTCATCTGTCCCTAGTCCCTAGCGTTGCTAAACAGAGCAAAAAGCTAGGACCAACTCAAAAGCCTCAGTAGGTGACTGGTGTGGGTGAGATGGTCTTAAGGTGGTCCTGTACCCCAAGACAGCCAAGACTACTCTGCTCTTTTGGGGTTCCACCTTTAGGAAGGCGTAAGCTCTGGGCGGAGCACCTTTGTGAGACTTTCTGAGCTAGAACTACTTCATCTGCTGAGTATCTCTGATTCTTCCCTAGAGAAGACCAGGACAGAACAAATCACTCCTACACCCGCCACGGACACACAACTGACAGCCTTTTCCTCATCCCTGAGCTGACCAGTTCTCAGAAGTGAGGTTGACTGTCCCGCAAGGAGGGACAAGCATTGGACTAAAAGATGCCTTCCTCTTTATCTGCCCTCAGCTCTTCCTAGTCTAGCATTCAAGGCTAGCCCCTAGGACAGGAACCTAGCCTTCTATCCAGAGCCCCTCTGCCTCCCTGTCTCACTGCAGCTGCAGCTAGCCAGGGCAGCAGAGAAGAGGAGCAGGAAAGGCTGGCTTGCAGCCTTTAGCCACGGCTGCTGCTGGTGTGAGGGGCTTCCTGAGCCGATGGAGCATCATGGCTGTTACCAGCAAGTCACATCTTGAGCTCGATTGCTCCATTACTTCCATCCTTCCCCAGGATAGGGAGATGGTACTACTATAACTATGTTGCAGAGACCTCAGAAAGGAGGATCCACAGTGCAGCTATCATTTGTGTTCCCACCAACCCCAGGGCTGGCTGCAGGGAACCAAACTGAATCCTTGAGGTGTGGGAAGCTCTGGTTCTCTTCCTATGGGAATTTAGGTCCTTTGCAACACATTGACCACTCACTGAGGTTTTTGAGGATCCTCTTCTCATGAGTGTCGGGCTATCCTGAAAACAGAATTAACTACTCTGATGCATTCAAGCCAAGTGGTATCAGGCTGTGTAACTGTCTTCTTTACACACCATGGGACCCTCAGCCATCACAAGCAGAACCATTCCTCTGGACCAAGATCTCTCAGGGCAGCATGCTCCAGGTGAGCCTCCAGATCAGAAGACACAGGCCCTGCAACTCCACAAAGCTCTACACAGGTCCCTCACAAGCCCAGAATGCTCAGACATGGCAAGTGCTCCTGGGAAAGTGGGGAATCCCTGTGGTGTTATACCTCGAGGTTGGTGACTCCTGATACGTACCATTGCGGTCTTAGGCCAGGGCCATAATTTCCATACTTCTTTTCCTTTCCGCCTCTAAGTTCTGGTTATTTGGTTCTTTTTTTGTTTTGTTTTGTTTTGTTTTGTTTTGTTTTTCGAGACAAGATTTCTTTGTATAGCCCTGGCTGTCCTGGAACTCACTCTAGACCAGGTTGGCCTCGAACTCAGAACTTTGTCTGTCTCTGCCTCCCAAGTGCTGGGATTAAAGACATGCCACTACTGCCCGGCTATTTGGTTCTTTAAGACAAAAAAAAAAAAAAATTTTTTTTTTCAATTTTTGGAGACAAAGTCTCTTACTGTGTGTCTGGCCTTTGACTTCCAGACCCTCAACCTTTCAGGTTCTTGGATGACTTTGTTTTGAGACAGGATTTCTCTCGTACAGCCCTGGCTGTCCTGGAACTCTGAAGACCAGGCTGGATGTTGCCCTGTTGCTAATATTAAAGTCTGATGTTAACCAGACAACCCTGTGCTCAGTACAAACCGACAAACTTCCTTTGTCATGGGGCTTCTTTTCAGGGGTGGGCAGGGGGAATCCTAGACCCCACCTGAGGAGTGTCAGGTAGCCCTGCACCTGAGATTCCTGGAATGTTTCTCTATGCTAATGAAGCAGCTCAGTAGCCTTAAGCCTTCAGCCAATGACCTTTGCCCACTCTGGATACTCTCATCCCTTCCCCCCAAACTATATAACCCTTGGTTCACCCCAATAAAGTGTATGCACAAACCCACCCCAAATAAAGAAATATGCACAAGCTAAGATTATCCCAGAGAGCTGTTTCATTGAAGATCTTTTTACCTAAGAGAGCTGTAACATTAAGGTCCTGAGAGAAGGCCTTCTGTCTCTCTCCCTACCCTCAAGGCATTCCCTCTCAGACAGACCCAGGATCCTGCCCATTCCAGACTCCCATTTCATCCTTCCAGATGGATTGACTGTGCAGTGGCATCAAGACTCCCTGAAGGAGCTAAGGACGCAGGACCACAGGCCTGCCTGCCTCTGCCTTCAGAGTGCTGGGATTAAAGGCAAGCATTACTGTCATGTTGCTACCTTGGTTATTTATTTATTTTTATTTTTATTTTTTGTTTTTCGAGACAGGGTTTCTCTGTGTAGCCCTGGCTGTCCTGGAACTCACTCTGTAGACCAGGCTGGCCTCAAACTCAGAAATCCACCTGCCTCTGCCTCCCACGTGCTGGGATTAACGGCATGTGCCACCACTGCCCAGCTTACCTTGGTTATTTCTAATTTGGCTTTCCTCTGGAAAATACAGGAAGGTACTGGTCAATAAGCTTTTGTTGGGTGAGCTGAGCTGTATGCTCCCTTTTCCAACAAGATGAATGGGTGGGGAGGCTGGTCTGCCCTCTTGTGTGAGAAAACTGAAGTCTACTCAGGATAGCTGACCTCAACCATCGAAGAAAAGGAGGGCGACCCTGAGACTCAAGAGGTAAACAGGGAGACCTGCAATTTGCTGAGTTTACAGCTCTGGAGAAAGTTCCAGACCACAGTGCAGGCCAGCAGGCTGACGGGTTCATCTGCCGAGTCCTGGAGAAGACAGTCACACAGAACACTGGATATCTAAAAAGCCCCACACTGATAAGGGCTGATCAGCGCATGCAGGGAGGGAGAAGAGGTGACATAGAGGTGACCTGCAGAAATCCAGAACAAGAACTATGCTGCAGGGAACCAGACTATCAGAAGGACTGACTCCCCCAGCGCTGAGCTCACACTTGGGGTTGCCACTCTTATGCAGAATGCTTAATCACTAAGAAGCTTAAAAGCAAGATACAAATGAATCAAACTATTTCCACACGAGGGCCCAGAACTGAGCTTGGGGGTGTGGCTTGGTGGAGTGTTAGCCTAGAGCAAGAAGATCTGGGATCAGTCCTCAGCACTACATACACCAGGCACGACTACATGCCTGTGACCCCAGCACCCTGGAGATAGAAGGAGCTAAGATCATCCTCAGTTGCATAGAAAATTCAAGGCCAGCCTGAGCAATGTGAGACCTTTCCCTCTCCCAGAAAAGAAGAAAGGAAAAGAAACTAAAACATGAAGCAAACACAGTCCAGATCTCAGTTTAAGAACATTATGGGAACACAAAAGGCCCTAATATATAACATGGTAAATTTCACAGTGTCTAGCATCTGACCAGAAATTATCCAGCATGCAAAGGAGCAGAGAAACACATTCTATTTTCTAAGGAGAAAGACAGAAAGACCACTGTTAACATCTGAAACTCTGCATTTGCAGAAAAGGTACAGTCAAGATTTTCCTGCAAGCCCAACATGACCATGATGGTCTCCAGCAGAGCTCCCCCAGCGCACACAACAGAGCTGTAACATGAGGAAGAGGGTGGCAGCCAGGGCTATGCAACAGCAGTGTAGAGGGCAGGGTCACCAGACCCTCTCCCGAGGTGCAAGGTTGGCTGAGCATGGGACTCCAGTGATGCTGTTGTCACAAAGTCCTACCTATACTGGGGTGTGACTTTACAGTGCCAAATCTTGGAAAGTGCCTACACTCCTACATATCCTAAATAAATACAATAATTTCATTGGGTCATTGTTGTACTGTGGGCGGCTCGCTGCTGCAGCCTGGAGCTCGCTCTCTCCCTGCTGCTGGCTGAGACCCATGGCTTGAGCAGCAGGTTAGTTAAAAAGGAGGTAATGTATAAATGAGATATTTTATTATAGGAAAGAGAAAGTAGGCTGGTCAAGTAGAGAGAAAGAAAGGAGAGGAAGAAGAGAAGAGAGAGAGAGGAAAGAAAAAGAGAACAAGAAGGCAAGAGAAGACAACAAAGAGCAGGAAAGAGGAAGAAGGCAAGAGAGCAAGAGCAAGAGAGGAAGTAGAGAAGCAAGAGAGAAGACAGAGCAAGAGAGTGAGGAAGGGGCAAACAGCCCCTTTTATTGTATGGGCGTGGCTATCTGTCTTGGGGTGGGGGGCGAGGTATGCCTGGCTGTGGTCAGATGACTGGGCATAGGGTCCAGCTAGAATGCTAGGAGCTTGAGGCATTGTCTGCCTGATAGAGCACATATCTCCTGTGGGGGCAGCACACATCTCCTGTGAGGGGTTGTGACTGAATCAGGAACCAAAGACTCAGGAGTTATAGCCTAGCTTCTTCTGCCCCCTGCAAGCAGAAAACTACCCACTGAGGCTCCAGGCCTCAAGGCCAATTACTTGACTGAGCCTAAGTTGCCTGAACAGACCACTGCCCCCACATTGCCCCACAGATCACCAAGCTGGACATGAACAGCATTGTTTCTTTTAGTCTGCTGTCCCTTATCTGGGGTGAATAGGTATTTGTTCATTTCTCTCCAGGAAAATGAATGCAACAAGGAGGCCAGAGGAAAGATGAACATGCTATTTGGGCTGGTGAGATGGCTTAGCAGTGAAGGGAGCTTTCTACCAAGCCTCATGACCTGAGTTCAGTCCCTAGGACCTACACAGTATAAGGAGAGAATCAACTCCACAGGTTGTCTTCTGACGTACACATGCACACAAGCATGCACATATGCAGGCGTGCACATAGTATACAAGGGTATGGAAGCTACAAAAGCAATCTAGTTGAACTTCTAGAGATGAAAACTACAGTCTCTGAGATGAGAATATCCTGGAATAAATTAACAAAAGAGAAAGATTAGGGACTGTGAGACCCTACTGACAGCCTGAGATCGGGGAGAAGTCCCAGGTCTGCTGCTGTTAGGGTGCAGAATGATGCCTGGATTCCACCTGTGGCCACAATCAAGTCATTGTAAGGAGAGCAGAGTCACTGAGCTGCAGAGCAGGCTAGACAGCCGCCCAGAGGTAGCTCCCTCACAGGGGCCTTGCTTTGGCCTGGCTCCATTATCCATTTCGAAGACCCTTCTTCTGAATGATAGCAATAGAAGCAACCCAAAATAAAATCATATAGAAAGGCAACAACTTGCTGTGGGCTGGAATCCTGAAAAAGAGAAGGGCAGGAAGCCTGATGGTGTGGGAGATGGGGAGAGAAATAATGGGTCATCCTTAGCTACAGAGCAAGTTTGAGGCTAGCCTGGGTTATATGAGATCCTAA
>NW_022196897.1:19970932-19985932 GCF_008632895.1 Mastomys coucha
AAAAAAAAAGCCAGGCGGTGGTGGCCCACACCTTCAATCCCAGCACTTGGAAGGCAGAGGCAGACAGATTTCTGAGTTCAAGGCCAGCCTGGTCTACTGAGTGAGTTCCAGGACAGCCATGACTATACAGAGAAACCCTGTCATGAAAAGAACAACATCAACAATAATAATAATAATTAGATAAGACACTGGCACACACTTCAATGTGAATGTCTGCAATTAAGAAGGCTATCTTGGGGGAGTGGCAAGTAGGTGGAGGGTTGGTGGTACCAGATCTGTGGCAGGCTGCTGCACACATGGTAACTTTGTATAATAACAGAGCATACATTTTAAAGAGCTGGAAAGAAGGATCTTGAATGTTTCTACCAGAAATAAATGACCCATGTTGGACGGTGTGTATGTGTTCCACCTGAGTTAAACATGCCATGACACATGTATGGAAACTATATGTGGTTCCATGATGATGAACAGTGATCACCAATGTGACAAGGTCTAGAATCCCTTGGAGAGCCTCCTCAGGGTGGGTCTGTGACTGATTATCTTGATTAGGTTAATGGAAGCTGGGAAACCCACCCTAAAAGCAAGTGGTACTTTTCTGGAGGCTCCAATCCTGTGCTGCATAAAAAGGGGGGCAGGCAGAGTACGAACATGAGTGGCTCTCTGCTTCCCGGCTATGTAAGGACCTCTTGGAAGCGGCCATTCACTGTAGCACCATGCCTTCCTGCTGTGACGGACTGTGAGCTTGAACTGTGAACCAATCAACCTTTTCCTAAATGGCTTTGCAGATTATTTTACCACAGCAACTGAGACAGCACCCCATCAGGATGTAAGTACTATGTTCATGTTTCTATGTGCTGCTAAGATTTTCTACATTAGAGAAGGGGGCTGAGGCGAGATGGCTCCTGGGGTAAAAGGAAAGGGCTTGCTATGCAAGCGCGGTGACCTGACTGTTCCCAGTACCCATGTGAAGAGCCAGGTGTGGTGTGCTCCCATTAGCCCAGTGCAGAGGACACACAACAGGTGAGTCCCTGAGGCTCCAGGGCCAGGCAACAAAGCTGCAGCAAGTCCTGGGTCCTGGGTCCCAGTGACAGACACTATCTCAAAATCAAGGTGAGCTGTTCCCTAGGAACACACACACACACACACACACACACACACACACACACACACACACACACCAGAGGTTTGTTGTTATTTTGTGGGTTTTGGGTCTTTGGTGGTGTTTTGTTTTGTCTGTTTGGTTGGTTTGTTTTTTGTTTTTTGGGTTTTTTGTTTGTTTGGTTTTGGTTTTGGTTTTGGTTTTTTGATTTTCCAAGACAGGGTTTCTCTGTGTTGCCCTGGCTGTCCTGGAACTCATTTTGTAGACCAGGCTGGCCTCGAACTCAGAGAGATCCACCTGCCTTTAACTTCTGGGTGCTGGAATGGGTATCTGCCTCAATTGCCGGGCCACACATATGCAATGTGCGTCACACATTTCTCTACAAAACTAATTATATCAAATCTGTGCTTCCCTCCTGTGCTGCTGGCTGGAATGTAGAATGGCCAACCAGTTTGAAGAACATTTTCACCTTTCTTTACAGCTTAAGCAAACAGCTATTCATGCCCCAGCCATTGTACTCCCCCAGGGTAACTCACCAGTGTCCGTCATCTATACTTAACAACAAGGCTTTACAGCAACTTTGCCTGCAACAGCCTGATAAGAGAGTGAAACCTCACCACCCACCACCAAGTGAGCAAAGGGGCTGGAGAGATGGCCCAGGGATTAAGAGCTCTTGTTCTTACAGATGATCAGGGTTTGATTCCCAGCACCACGTGGTGGCTTACAGCCATATGTAACTAGTTCTTCTGATCTCCATGGGCATAGGGAACACACATAGTACACAGGCATATGTGCAAACACACACATATACACAAATAGAAAATTTAAATGTATAAAAAAAAAAGGTGTGCGAATATAGAATATAGTAATTGTGGCATGGTTGTCTGACAGACAGGATTAAGCACTTCTGGGTTCCCTGGTCATGTGACCATCTAATCTACTGCTGTCACAGTCACAGCTCCTGTGGGATCCCCAGCTCTCTTGGGGAGGTTGGCACACTGCTCTGCTTCACAACCACAGGGCAAGGACTTAGAGGACAGGCAGGGCTGCACAGAGTAACAACAGAAGCCAGGTGACTGCCTGCCTCACCTACACAGGAAGTGGCAGACTGTTTACAGGAAATCCCTTAGCGACATCCAAAGTCCTGGTTAACCACTGGGTCTGGCAAGCTTCTAGGCTCAGGCACCATGCTGCCGGGCTGATAAGCTGTACCCCACGGCAGAGTTCCCCATTGCTCAGAGACACTGAGTCTCCAATGGAACCCTTTCTCAACTCTGACAACCAGATTAGAGCCAATGTTGTACCATAGACAGGGAGCCCCATTATGCCCTGCGGGGTCTCCATTTCCTTACCGCATCTTGATGATGAGCTATATCTGGATTAAAAGAATTAGGGACACCCAAGCTTAGAGCTGTAAACCCCTGCCCCAAAGGATCATAAAAGACTTCAAAGGCATAGTAAGCGCATGTCACCATGGTACCCAGAAAGATGTTTTCCCTCCTCTTAGCTTCCTGCCTGTCTGTACACAGAAATAGCCTCATCCCAGACAAACACAGCATCTCTGATCTCTAGATAAAATCTTTGGCTTCCAGGACAGATGCTCTGAGCCAGGGCCCTGTTTCTCATGAAGCCTGCCTGTCCTGACCCAGCCTAGTGGGGAAGGCAGACAAAGTATGTGTGCCTGAGGAGACCAGATGAGTAAGGTCAGCTCACTAGACCTCACTCAGCAAGACAAGTGGCAGCCAGGAATAGCCCTGGGCATCTAGATGCTCACTCCAGAGAGCTACCCTTCACCAATCTGGTTTAAAATGCCACCTGATAAAACACCAACCGAAGCCAGGACCGGGGTGGAGATAATCCTGTCTCTGCATTCCCAGCCATCATGTCTAGAGGAGTGGAAAAGGCTGAGCCCAGACAGCAAATGGACTGGCTTTTGGCAGGACTCAGTGATCAGAAATTTCTCTGGACACCGCCCAGAACATGCCTGCTCCTTGTGGAGACAGTGGTATACAGCTAACATCTCAGCACTCAGGACTGAGGCTGGGGCATCACTGTAAATTCAAGGCCAGATGCATAGTGAGTCCCAGGCCAATCTGGGGTACAGTGTGAGACTCTGTCTCAAGGAACAGAAGCTTCCAGTACCAGAAGGGCTACTGAGCACAGCAGTAAGATTCCTGCCTTACAGGACAGGCTGAGCAAGGGGCAGTGGAGAGACTGGCAAAGCCACGGGAAGCCAGGCCAAGTCTGTGGCAGTGGAGAGACCGGCAAAGCCACGGGAGGCCAGGCCAGGTCCGTGGCCTTCTCCAGCTTCTTAGTATAGTGACCTTCAGCAGGCCTTAGGTCACTTCCCAAGGCCAGCTTCTTCCTCAGTGAAGGGGGGCGGGGGAGGCAGAAAAGGATCCTGGGACCATATATAGCTGTGGGATGTGGGACTTTCCTATAGCTGCTTGCATAATACTTCAGTGGGTTCTGGTGTGTGTGTGTGTGTGTGTGTGTGTGTGTGTGTGTGTGTGTGTGTACAGAGGCCAGTGGGCAACCTCAGGTGTGATTCCTTAGGAGACATCCATCCTGATTTTGGTTTATTTTTTCTTACTTGGGTCATAGTTCCAGCGTTGAAGCACATTACCAACAGTCTCTCCGAGGTCCTTCAGTGGCAGTTAGGGGTAAGGTATGTGCTGTGGTCTGTTGCTACTTCCAGTACCTGGACCTCAACCAGGTGGGAGCCAGTGTTTGTAGAGGACCCAGGGGACACAGAAGATGGCTAGGGGACACGCCACAAAAAGCCCTCCAGCTTCTAGAAGTGTCTGCAAGCCCAAGAGCAGAACAGTCCCTGTAGCCCCCAGCAAGAGTCTCCACCAGGACCCGGCTGTGCTTCCTTTGTGGCCTCATGACTGATCCTACAGTGAGTTCTGGCTCTTCGGGGACAAACCAGAGCAGAGGCTCCATGGAGGGACAGTTGTCACAGCAGCGGGCAAGCAGAGAGCCACTATGTGCCTGCTTCCTGGAACCATGCTCAGCAGTGGCTTGCCCATTCCCTACAGTTGGCTCCAGGCCTGGGGGGCCCTGCCCCTGCTTTTGTGGATTTGGTATCTCTCTCTCTCAGCCTAGCCTGGACTCCTGAATTTAACTTGCCATCAGCTAAAGCAGGCAGAGGGCTTTCACTGAGCCATCAGATGTCACTTGGAAGCCACTTGACTCCTACACATTCCACTCCCCAAACCCAGGCTGCCACGTCCCACTGTGGTGCAGCTGTATGCTGTCCCAAAGATGGCTTCCTGAGCTCCTGGGTTTGTGTGATCTGACTGGACTACTCTTCTGGGAACACACACACACACACACACACACACTGCAAAACAACAACAAAAACCCACCATGGTCCCTTGTACCCTTGCATGCATGTTCAATGCACAATCAAAAACCAAACTGACACAGGCACCTCCCATGAGCCATCCGGTAGAGAGTACCAGAGAGGCCTAAGATGCAACTTCCTGCACTGTGTCTCAGCCTCGAGACAGAGCACTGTCGATGTTATAAAGTACCCAGAGAAGCGAGCCTGAGGCCTGGATCGGTAGATTGAGGACTTACTGTACCTAAGTACACAGACTTCTGGGAAGTGAGGTAGGGAGAAAGGCCTTTTCTGCCTGAAGACCCTGGATGGAGCCACGCTGCAGGCTAAGGGCTTCCTTCGAACCAAAGATTATGCCGGGTGGTGGTGGCACAGGCTTTTAATTCGAGCACTTGGGAGGCAGAGGCAGGCGGATTTCTGAGTTCGAGGCCAGCCTGGTCTACAGAGTGAGTTCCAGGACAGCCAGGGTTACACAGAGAAACCCTGTCTCAAAAAACAAAACAAAACAAAAAACCCAACAATGATTATTTGGCACCAAATGTATGTATAGCTGTAGTCTTATGCTCTGGCTGAGCGTGTGCACTGTCAGGGGCTGGCTCAGGCCAGGAGGTGAGTTTGGCTCTATCTCTTGTAAGATATGAGGTCTGCCAGTTCTCAGTCCCCCATTCACACCTGCTTCCTTGTCCATAAGATGAGGAAGCCCCATGGACCATCATGGCATGGTCACTCTGGAATCAGAGCCTAATTTATTCATCCACATTGGCCAGCAGGCAGTGGCCAAGAGCCCCTTTCCAAGAAAGCCTGGGTTTCATCCAAGTCCACACAAATGACCTTGTGCCAGGAGTCCACCATCAGGACACAGAGTCACTCTCGCAACTGTGGGTCCCCCAACTTTCCACACAAATGTTCCAAAAGCTGGGGCTAGTCAGCTGAGTGCCTGCTGCACATGGAGGAGGACTAGAACGGATTCCCCAAACCCAGGTAAAGCCAGGCACCGTGCTATAAGACCACGACCCCAGCACTGGGTCTCTCAGGCTTCCTGGGCAGCCAGTCTAGGCTATTGGTGAGTTCCAGGTTCATCAAGAGACTCTCCCTCAGAAAATAAAATAGAGAGCTTTGAAGACATTGGCCTCTGGTGTCTACAGACATGTGGAGTGCATGGGCATGTAACACACACACACACACACACACACATACCTGCAAAAGCTGTCCTTAAGTCTACTGTCCTTCTGGGACACTAGTCAGGAATATTTCTACAATCCCAGTGCCAGTCCTGATGGAGACAGGACCATGAGAAAGAGCAGGTGTCCTGGCTGACAGGCCAGAGTCCTTGTCTTCAGGCACTTAGCACAGGAACCACAGCTACACAGCATCTTCCCAAACGTTCTCAGCCTGGCCAGCCACGGTCAGCCTGCGACCCCGCATATCCACCACCAGAGCCAAGGGTGCTTTAAAATTAATTTTATTTCTCTTTATATCTTTTATTTTAATCTTTAAAAAAAGGTTTATTTGACATTGTCTTCAAGAGTCTTGCCCCTGCTGGTAAGTGCACGCATGGGTTTGTGTTCACAGTACTGTCCATGACCACGGACAGTTGGTGCTTATTGCTATTGCTAGAAACAGTAAGGGTCCATGCCTGGGTGGGCATGGGTGTGAAGGACAGCTGTAAAGGAAAGCCTGGGGTCTGTAGACAACATGAGGCAATGGACTGAAGGGACCAGCCCAAGAGAAGCTGGGTGTTCTAGCCCAGACCCACACAGCCTCTCTGGGCTTCTCCATAGCCCTGTCTTCTGCCAGGCAGGGGGGTAGAGAGGAAAGGGGAACCCAAGTAAGCCAGGTGGGCAAAGCCAGGCATGCAATGGGGAAGGAGCTCAAGAAATGTGAGTTTGGGGGTCCCCATGTCCAGAGCAGTTCAGGCCACCCCTGCTGTGATTCCTAATCCTTAGCTCCACAAAACCCTAAGAGACCGCTCAGCCCAGGACAATGACTCGCCTCCCCGCCCTCGCCAGGGCCTGTCTCTTTTCTTCAGGGCACAGAAGTCCTGAACACAGAGAAAGCCTTTCCGGTCAACAGCCAGCCCTGATCTAGTGTGCAGCTGAGACCTCATGACTCTCCCAGCGAAGGCGACAGCCTCCACATAAAGGGGAGGCTCCAGGGAGGTCCAGCCCTGACAAGCGGCTCTCCAGCAACTGTGCCATGGCATGCTCTGCTCAGTGTTCTCCAGGTGACTGCAGGCTCCAGCCCTAGTGGCTGAGAATGACCAGACATTGAGGACCCTGGAAGGACAAGCGTCTCCAGTGTAGAGACGGAGCTGGGATCTAGCTGTACCCTCCCATGCTGTCTCCAAGGCTCCCCCACAAATGGCTCAGCAGCAGCAAAAACATTCTTTTTCTTGTGATAACGGTTTTCTGTGCTTATTATTGGTTCGAATCCAGTGATGCAGCTGTTAGCACGCTTAACGGGGTGTCCCTTGAGTCGCTCAAAGTGGGCATTTCTAGAAGCCTTGGCATCACTCAAGGGCAAGTACTAAGTCTCCAGAAGGGAGACCCCAAGACTGCCTACCTTGTGTCAAGCCAGTTTCACAATGGCCGGGTACCTCCCAAGTAAGTCAGCTGACTGTTCCCCAGACCTCCACCCCCTCCCCAGGAGCACCTATGATGGGGAGGAGAGGGAGCCAAGCACCCTCCAGCTAGTGCTTAGAGCCCATCTGCAGCCCAACCCAGAGAGTCTGGGAGCCATTTCCCCTGAGAATGAGCCAGAAGCCCTGATATGGCTTCTTTACAGTGTGCTAGCGTATGGGCATCCCTGGGTGCTGGAACCCCAAATTCAAGTGTGACAGTGCTGGCCAGGAGGAAAGGGCATGCCTTCTTTACCTTATGACAGCTGGGACTGCCCAGACTCAGTGGCAATGCCCCCACCTCAACCCTGCCAGACATTTGGGACCAAGTTAAATGGAAGAGAAAAAGCCACATTCCTAGGGGTGGGTTCTAGAGATAGCAAAAAGTTACCTAACCCCAACCCAACACTTTGGGAACTTCCAGTTTCTTCTCCCAGAATACCTCCACCAGGAAAGTTAAGGCTACTGAGGAGAGAGGAGGGGTCAAGAATCTAGGCCCTGCTCAGCTCGCACCCCTGGCGGGTCCTGGGGAGGGATCCTACTGGGGTAGAGTAGAAGAAGCTCTAGGCAGAGTCTGTGGTTTTGATTCCGTGCAAATAACAGGATAAAACAGCTGGTTTTGGACCTGAGATCCCACTCTTGCCAGGCACGCAGGAGGAGGGGCGGGCCTTAGGTGGGCATCCCCTCTTTCCAGCTCTGACAGAAGAGGGCAAGTCCTGTAGGGCACAGGTCAGTGACCTTCCTATTTCTTTCTCTCCTTTAAATTCAGCTTAAGGCAAAAGTTTGGCAAAGCAAGTCTACATAAGGCCGCACGGCAGAGGACAGGCAGAGGGGGAGGCAGGAAGGGCAGGCTGGGTCCCCTGACAATCAGCCTCCAACCCCTGCCCCTGCATCCACAAAGAGGAGGGGAAAATAAAAAAGCGGTGTTTCAGAGAATCGGCTGCAATGAACACTGAGGTTGTGAGGGGAGGAAAGGAGCCCTGGGGTTGGGGTGGGTGGGCGCCTGTTGTCCTGTCGCCCCTCCCCACCCTGCAGGGAAGCACATGGAAGAGCCAGGAGGCCAGCCGGTATTAGCACAGTGAGATCCGCCCCAGGAGAAGGTAGAATGGTTGTATTTTTCTGAATGACCGGACAGGACACCTGGGTTTCCTTCTGAGCAGTAATATTGTTCCGTTGAGTCTCACCTCACAGCAGCCTGGCTGTTACCGGTGCTTGGGTGGGATCACCACCAGCGGTTGCCCATACTTGGGCCTCCACATGAGGACCTGAGCATCGTTGGCATTGGGCTTGACCAGGGCACTGGGTGGGATGGGCTCATTTTTGCTTAGGATTTTAGGCTGGTCCTGGGCGATGGGCTCCCGCAGCCTGGCACGCTGGCCCAGGGGCCGGTTGGGATTCACCTCGATGCTGAGCTGCATGCGCCAGTGCAGGGTCTGCAGGATGATCATGTCATTGGTGGAGGTGTTGGTGGCCACCAGCCACGTGGTGAAGCTCTGGTCCCGATAGATGTTGGTCAGTTTGGCCACGTTGCTCTCGCTGACGGGCACGGCCCACGTGACACTGGGGTAAAAGTTATCGTTCATGCTGATGATGAACTTGGAGTCTCTCTTGGTGGGCCCCACAATTGTGCAGGTCTCCGTGGTGTTGCCATACCAAGGGTAGTTCACCCCATCAGAGTCACTGATGGCCTCAATCTTTCCTTCCTGAAGGTCGGGGAGCTCCCAGCTAGACCTAGGGGGCAAAGAAGGCCAGGTAAGAGGCTCAGTCACCAGTAAGGCTTTTCTGCATTCTTGTGATGGGTCAGGTATTGTCTGCACCTTGAGGACAGGAGGTACTCAACCCCCTTTGCTCATGGGACTGACATAGGACAGAGAAGACAACAAATACCAGGTAAGATGGTCCAGTCACGGCCCGGCTTCAATAACCCAAGTGTTGGGCTGGAGAGATGGCTCAGTAGTTCACCTACTGCTCTTACAGAGAACCCAAGTTCAGTTCCCACATTCAGCAGCTCACAAACACCTTTAACTCCTACCCTGAGAGATCTGATGCTCTCTTCTGGCCTATGTGAGCACCTGCACTCGTGTACACACACACACACACACACACACACACACATTAAAAATATTTTTGGAGTGCTAGAGACATGGCTCAACAGTTAAGAGCACTGCTGATCTTTTAGAGGTCCTTAGTTCAAGTCCCAGACCCCACATGGTAGTTCACAACCATCTATAACTGTAGTCCCATGGGATCCGATTCCCTCTTCTTATGATGTACACGAAGGCAAAACACCCATATACATAAAATACATACATCCTTTTTTTTTTTTTTTTTTTTTTTTTTTTTTTGTTTTTTTGAGGCAGGGTTTCTCTATGTAGCCTTGGCTGTCCTGGAACTCACTCTGTAGACCAGGCTAGTCTCGAACTGAGAAATCCACCTACCTCTGCCTCCCAAGTGCTGGGATTAAAGGTGCATGCCACCAATGCCCAGCAAAGCCCAACTCTTGACAAGGACTTGTCACTGAGTCTACAGTAATGACAAACACTGGCAAAATTGGGCCTTCACAAACACCAGTGGGATAACCATATGAAGCCAAACAGTTCTATGATCTTAGGGTAGAGGCCATGGCCTCTCAGAGGCTAGGGGTTCTACTGGACACACAGCCTTGGAATACAGCCTTGGGCGGAAGATGGAAGTGCAGCTCAGTAGAGCTTCCTCCTGTCACATCTGTTCCTCCTGGGACATGAGTGTGTCAGGTAGAAGAGACGCACTCTACCTGCTGGGCCCATGGTGGGTATCTAGCTTGGACATGGGGATCCCCACAGGCCTTAGTCCCAGCTCCCTCAGTGGCTTGAGAACCCAGACAAGATCCTCCCCACCCTGGGACCTTCAGAACTATCATAGTTATCCCAAGGAGACTGCAGGAGCTGCACAGGGACTTGTGAACCCAAGGCACATGCACAGTAAAGGCCTACAGCAGAGACTGCCAGGGATTCTCTCAGAATCTCAGAAAAGGATCTCACAGACACTCAGGAGATGTCCACCAGCCTAGCTCAGTTACTATGGGGACACAGAGACACACCTGTGGCTACTGGAAAACACTCTCTGGGCTTCAGGGTCCCTCAGATGACAGACCCAAGGATAATCACCCAGAAGAACCCCAGCTGGAACGAGGCCTAGCAGGGAATGAGACAGCACCTGCTCAGATGTGGCCAAGGAGTGGGGTTTACTGCCCAGGAGCCCAACTGACCCACCCGATTTCCAGTCAAGCCTAATAACAGCACTAAGGCTCACACATCTACTGCCCCAACCCACAGCTTGACAGGAGCCCACGTGCCTTTTCAAAGAGCATTCCTAGCCAGGCATCTACCTATAACCCCAGCCCCTGGGAGATGGAAGCAGGCAGATATGGAGTTCAAAGGAATCCTCAGCTCCATGGCAAGTTCAAGGCTAGCCTGGGTTCCATGAGGCTTCTTTCAAAAAATAACAAGTGGCTAGGCGGAGGTGGCGCCAGCATTTGGGAGGCAGAGGCAGGTGGATTTCTGAGTTCAAGGCCAGCCTGGTCTAAAGAGTGAGTTCTAGGACAGCCAGGGCTACACAGAGAAACCCTGTCTTGAAAAACTAACCCCCCCCCTCCAAAAAAAGTGCTTTTCTGTCTGTGGCAAGAATAACTAAGGGAGAGAGCCACTGAGTCCAGGGCTGAATGGATATGGAAAACACAGTTCCTCCACACAAGGGAGGAGCCTTGAAAGGAAAGGAAATTCTGACACGAAATGGTGTGGAGGAGCCCAGGGGCAGTGTGCTAAGTAAAAGAAGCCACCACAAAAAGGTAATTACTGCGGAACAACACTTACATGTGGCCCCCAGAGCACCTGAGTTTCCAGACAGAAGAAAGTGGAGCCAGGGCTGCTGTGGGCCGGAAAGAAGGATGCTGGGTAATGGACGGAGTTTCAGTTAGCAATGGCAAAGAGTTCCAGAGGAGGATGGTGAGGTAGGTGCTTTTGAGGGTACCTAACGCCATGGAACTATGTAACCCAACCATGCGGTGCTAGAGTGTCGAGTGTCGCAGCACTGGGGCCACAGTGATTCAATGTTGGTGTGTGTGTGGTGTGTGTGTACATGTTTGTGTGGGGCAGTACATGTGTGCAGGTGTGTGTACATGCACATCTGTGAGAGGCCCGGGTTCTCTCCATGTTAGTCTATTTGGCTTTGGGAATTCCCAATCTCTGTCTCCCACAAACTGGAATTACAAGCAGGCCCTCGCACCCAGGCAGCTTCTACTTGTACCCTAGGGATCTAAACTCTGGTACCCATGCCTGTGTGCAAGCACTTTACAAGCTGAGCCCCATCCCCGGGACCCCAGGCTCTGCTAAGTTCACAAAGCCATGTGTGGCAGTCCAGGACCTGAGTACGTCTAGACACAATGAAACTGTCTCTCCACTGCAAGCAATCCCTTGGGCCCAGCTCCACAGCAGTGTGTCAACACCCCAGAATAGGGTTCCTGATTCCCCAGCAGGATTCAGACCAGAGAGGGCCCTCAGCCCTGCCCTGAAGCTGCTTCTGTCTCCCTCCGCTGGGTTCAGGCTTTTGCTTTAGGTTTCTTCCCTTGGAAGTCTTTTTAGTGCCCTGTTTGCTTTGCTGTGCTGAGAAGGGGAACCCAGAGCCCTGGACAAAGCTACATCATGCTCTAACCACTGAACCACACATCCCTAGCCTGAGGCAGGTACGGCCTTATTCCTTTTGGCCTGTGAGTTGTGGTGAGGAGGGTGTTAGAAGATCTCATTCTGGGCCAGAGAGATGGTTCAGGGGTTAAGAGCACTAACTGCTCAACTAGAGGTTCTGAGTTCAATTCCTGACAACCACATGGTGGCTCACAACCATCTGTAATGGGATCTGATACTCTCTTCTGGTGTGCCTAAGGACTGTGACAGTGTAGTCACATACATAAAATAAATCTTTAAAAAAAAAATCTCACTTTATCCCCATCACTCCAGTAGCCCAGACTGGCCTTAAACCTGAGGGAGATCCTCCTGCCTCAATCATGAGCTACCATGCCCAGTGGAAAAGCGTTTAAAAACAAGAGCTGGCCAGATGGCTCATCGGTTAAAATCACTTACCATGCAGCTAAAATCAGAGTTGCATCCCTGAGATCCACATAGAAAAAGGAGAGAAGCTATTTCTAAAAATTGACCACTGACCTCACAAGCTCATAGGACCACCTGTGCCCCGCCCCTCTAAAATACATAGATGTAAAAGGCAGAGAACAGACTTGCAAAAAACAAACCAAAACAAAAAACAAACAAACCCAAAACCATAGCCCCTTTGAACTTCCAAATTACTGTAGGCCCAGGTGGGGGTACTTAGCACGAGTGTTACCTAGCTCTGTGACTCTTAACAACCAAGCCCTGCCAGTCACAGACAGGTAACAGTCTCTATGAGCTGGCAGCCAGCAGAGTCTCATGAGAGGCATTACTCAGAAGCAAAGCAGAGCCAACTACACTGTTTTGCCGTGGACCATCAAGGCATCAAGAGAGCCTGCAGGTTTCTAGCTGTGGGGGATGGGAAAGGTCGGGGACTGGTCTGGGACAGTGTGAGAAATGCACCGTGGGATGAAAACAGAGGTCTGACAGTCACACCACAACACAATAGCATCCAATGTACTAATATATACCACCTGCCACAGCTGTAGTAACAAAATTAGGGCGAGCTTTTCAAAAAAAAAAAAAAAAAAAAGGCCTCAGGCCTCGGGATGCAGAGTCTGGTGGCACAAGCCTTTAATCCCAGCACTTGGGAGGCAGAGGCAGGCAGATTTCTGAGTTCGAGGCCAGCCTGGTCTACAGAGTGAGTTCCAGGACAGCCAGGGCTACACAGAGAAACCCTGTCTCTAAAAAACAAAAACAAAAAAACAAAAACAAAACAGGAAAAAAACCCATATCCATTAAGCTAGCACTCTTTAGGATCTAGAGGTGAAAAGGCAGGCCACACAATAAAATAAAAAAGATGGGGTTTCATATATGCCAAGATGACTTTGAACTTTTTTTATTTTGTCTTGTTTTGGATTTTGATTTTTCCAGACAGGGTTTAGCAGTATAGACCTGGATGTTCTGGAACTTGCTCTATAGACCAGGCTAGCCTTGAACTCAGAGCTGTGCTTCCCGAGTGCTGGCATTAAAGACCTTTCATGCTGTACACATTCCCACAAGTGACAAGACATCATCACAAGGCCACCTCTGTAGGGTGCATTTTGCTCTGGAAGGGCGAACTCAGACCTCAGCCTCGACACTCAGCCTTCTTGACCTGCATAGGATGAGACGCTAAGACCTGAAGTCCAGGCTCTCAGGAAGGCAGAGGCAAGAGGACCAAGCATTCAAGGTCAGAAAGCTTGAGGCTGCCTTGACTTAATGAAACCCTCTAACAAACAAAGCAAAACCCAAGCCACCCAGACCGTGAGACCTTGTGAAGAATGAAAACATAAGCATATTCCAACACTGAGAACTTGGATGTGGTGACAGCTATGGGGACCTTCTGAGCCTCGGCTGTGCAGATGTACACAAGTCACCTGCTTCCTAGGCCACCTGCCACGCCCTTGTCCTCTGGGGTGTGAGGTATCAGAGTAGCGGGCAAGCCCAGACTTGAACCTGGACCTCAGCATGCTTTCAGAGCCGCTGGCATCGTCTGAGATGGTGTCCCTAGATCCCCTCAAAATCCCTAATCCTGCAGCAAATGACATGGTCACCAGCTCACCGTGTCTGCAGAGGATCTGTCTCAAAGGCAGGAAAGGGAAGACAAGAGCTATGCCCTGGGCATGCTTGGGGTACCACCTGTGCCCGGGGTACCACCCGACTCCCGCTCCCTGGCAGAGAATTCGCTGCCCTGCCTGGTTTCCCAGATTCTAACCTGTTCCCTCAGAAGTCCCTCAGATTTTTTAGAAACACAAATTTGGTCTCATTACTCTGATCCTGTTAAACCTGCCATGGCAGGTCAAGATCTAAAGACCAAGCATTCACTTGTGCATAAGGCTGCTGCCTGGCTAATTCTCAGTTCCCTGCCGAGGCCCTGCCGCTCCCACCCCGCTTAGTGTTCTCCTGCTCCTGCTCTGATGGGGGAAGGGGGCAGCTGTCCAGCTCTGGCCACAACCCCAGGCAAACCACTCTGGCACTTTACACAAGCTAGGTGCCCTTGGCCCATGTTCAATACCATTAGGACGTTGTAACTGTCTCCTGGCGCATACTCCAGAGCAATTAAAGGACTGTTTGTGGGCAGTCTTCCCCCAGACAACCACAAAGGCCAAGAGAACAGAGCCACACCTGCCTTGAACCTTCCCACATATCCAGGACTCATCACAGTGCTTGACCTATACTTGGGCCCCATAAAGCTTATAGCCTGGCTCCCTGGCCCTTGGCAGCATGCTGGGTCACTGACTCCCCAGAGTTCACCCTGCAGAGCTGCAGGTGGAACGGGCACTTTTAGGACTCATTGTGACCACACCACAAAGCTATCCCTCATACACTTATGTACACCCAGATACATCTATAAGTGTATACATGTGTGCATGCAAATTCACACGTCTATACATGTCATGCATGTACACATGCAGACACATATAAGCACATGCAGACACACATGTAAAATGCATGTGCATAGCCAGGCGGTGGTGGCTCACGCCTTTAATCCCAGCACTTGGGAGGCAGAGGCAGGCAGATTTCTGAGTTCGAGGCCAGCCTTGTCTACAGAATGAGTTCCAGGACAGCCAGGGCTACACAGAGAAACCCTGTCTCGAAAAGCCAAAACAAAACAAAACAAAAAAACCAAAACACACACACACACATGTGAACACACAGAGAGGGGATCTCTGATCAGCATATATGACTGAAGGTGAAAGGGGTTCAGGAAGACCTGCAATTGGAGCTGGAGGTAATCAAGGAGGGCCACCATGCTGCA
>NW_022196897.1:19987093-20010321 GCF_008632895.1 Mastomys coucha
ACTCAGAAATCCGCCTGCCTCTGCCTCCCAAGTGCTGGGATTAAAGGCGTGTGCCACCACTGCCTGGTCTTTGTCTTTTTTTAAAATTAGATATTTTCTTTATTTACATTTCAAATGTTCTCCCCTTTCCTGGTTTCCCCTCCGAAGTACCCCCTATTCCCTCCCCCTCCCCCAGCTCACCAACCCACCCACTCCTGCTTCCTGGCCCTGGCATTCCCCTACATGGAGCATAGAGCCTTCACAGGACAAGGTCCTCTTCTCCCATTGATGCCCGACAAGGCCACCCTCTGCTACATTTATAGCTGGAGCCATGGGTCCCTCCATGTGTACTCTTTGGTTGGTGGTTTAGTCCCTGGGAGCTTTGAGGGTACTGATTAGTTTATATTGTTGTTCCTCCTATGGGGCTGCAAACCCTTTCAGCTCCTTGGGTCCTTTCTCTAGCTCCTCCATTGGGGACCCCGTGCTCAGTCCAATGGATGGCTGTGAACATCCACTTCTATATTTGTCAGGCACTGGCAGAGCCTCTCAGGAGACAAGTCAGGCTCCTATCAGCAAGCACTTGTTGGCACCCACAATAGTGTCTGGGTTTGGTGACTGTATGACTGTATATGGGATGGATCCCCAGGTAGGGCAGTCTCTGGATTGTCATTCCTTCAGTCTCTGCTCCACACTTTGCCTCTGTAACTCCTAAGAACACTATTTTTAAAGCAAGTAAATAAATCAACTCCAAGACACACTTCTTCAAAGGCAGGCTGGCCACATCAGGGACACAAAACTAGCTCTAGATATGTTTTCTGTATGTATTAAGTATCTTGCTTTAATGTGAAATTTGGGGACTGCAAGATGGCTCAGTGGTTAAAGGCATTGGTCATTCAGCCCTGATGGCCAGAGTTCAATATTCAGAACCCACCAAGAAGTGGAAGGACCAAAGGCACTCCCTAAAATTGTACCTTGACCTCCACACACGTGTAGTAGCATGCACCATGCACAGATGCAGAACACATACACACACACAATAACAATAGGTTTTACTTAAATTTAGGTTTGAGCCTACATGATATCACACCCCCAACACCCCAACTCATGATACATTTTTTTTTTTTTTTTTTTTTGGTTTTTCAAGACAGGGTTTCTCTGTGTAGCCCTGGCTGTCCTGGAACTCACTCTGTAGACCAGGATGGCCTCGAATTCAGAAATCCGCCTGCATCTGCCTCCCAAGTGCTGGGATTAAAGGCATGTGCCACCACTGCCTGGCTGATACATGACATTTCAAGGACACGTCTGAGGCCGAGATTGAGGCTCTAGGCTGGATCTGCCCAGTACTTATGGCTGCCCTGTCACCCGTGGCCCTACACTCACCTAGACAGGTTGGGAAGTTAGGGGTTAGCTCACTTGCTCACCAGCTGAACAGCTGAGCAGTCTGGTAAAATCTCTCTGGAATGTTATGGCACATGCTCTGGGAAAGCTGTACAGTCTTATAGGAAGTAATGCCCCAGCACAGGCCCTTCATAGCTCATCACCACCCAGCACCTGCCCACAGCTCAGACATGGAATGTATTCTGTCTCTTCCCACAGACCAACTTCTGGAGCCTTCTTCCAGCCCACGTTTCCTCAGGCTCCAGTCCAAGCCCTGGCCTGACCTAAGGAGGAGGGACTCAAACCAGTAACTGCTTAATTTTAGCTTCAAAGCCCTATACTACCATTGGAAGTGCCCAGCCCACTGCCCTCACAAAGTTACGGAATAAACTAGTCTTCCTTTAAAGTTTTTATTAGTTTCTAGTAATAAAAGATGTTCTCTTTTAAAAAACAACAAGATACTAAAACACTAATAAAGTAGGTAGTTGTGATGCATTCCTTTAGTCCCTACACTCAGGAGGCAAACTCGGAGAGATCTCTGAGTTCGAAGCCAGCATGGTCATAGAGAGAGTCCCAGGACAGCCAGGGCTACACGAAGAAACCCTGTCTCGAAATTAATAAAGTAAAAACCAAGTCATCTCCTCTGCCCCCTCCCGTGGAGATCACTTCAGTGAACATCCTTCCAGACATTCCTGCGTGTACACACAGGATGTGTTCCCAGGTTTAGCATTTTCTTCACCATAAACCTCCCTGTCAGATTCTTCCACGCCTTATTAGCTTTTGTGGTGCTGGGGATGGAACCCAACGCCTCCTGTGCAAGACCAGACCTCTGGCACTGAGCAGGACCCTAGGCCCATCTTCCAATGGGACACTATTGTTCCCATGGGAACCTAGTTGTTTGTAACAGCAGGACTCTGCACAGTGGGCAGATCTTAATTCTCTTTCCCAATTGCATACATTCTCTGCAACGCCCTGCTCCTACCACAGTCCTAGGAGAAGATCTCCCAGGGTGGCACCCTGCACTGGCTCCTTTCTTCATATAGATGTACTTTACTGGCTCATTAGTTACCCGTGGTGTCTCTAGAAGCCAGGCCTAGACTAGGGTACAGCATTCTAGAAGTCAGACCCTAAAATCACACCCCCTAGACAGAAGGGTACAGAGACAGACAGACAGGCTCACTGGATAATGGATGGCAGACAATGGCTGTCTTGACTCTACTCCGGAAACAACAGGCCCTGCAGCTTTCTCGTTCACACCGGGCCTGATCTGCAGCAGAGGCTCCTAGCATTTCCTAAACATTTCCCTGATACTCCTGGCAGCTGGGTGTCTGTCTGTACATCCCCAGGCTACTTGCTCCCCTCTCTCTCCGAAAGTAGCTTCAAGCTGGAGCCACCACTTGGTCACAGCTAATCCAAGGTGGAGTTCTCCCAGGCTGGGCCACCCCCATCACTTCCCTCCCACCCAGAAGCTAGGAAGCAAGGACTTCCCTCTCCCTCTCACCCCACCCTGGCCTCTGCCATTGCCCAGCAGATGGGGGAAGCCGCTTTCCGCCCCCAAGACAGGAAGTATAGTCTTCGATTGTTCTGTGAGGCCTCAGACCCTGGCTCCGGGAAGAGGCCAGCAGGGACATTCCTCCTGGGGCCGTCCCCCAGATCTCAGGTGCTGAGCAAATGTCCTCCTTGGGCAAGTGGCTTTGGGATTTATAGTCTGCATTCCTATCCTCAAATTAGGGCCTCTGAGGTCCTGGGGTGCACCCCAGAGATAGCAGGGAGAAAGACAATCAGAGTTCCAATGTTTTCACACAAGTCTATCCAAGCTATAACAGCACGTGTGTAGGTCTAGAAAACCCACAAGGCCTCAGGGGCCTGCTATAGAAAGGTACCCAGAGAGAACACAGAGAGTAACAATATTTGGTCACACAGTATAGAACAATAACCCAACACTGATACCCAGGATTCATAATCATGGTATCTGAGGAGATGGAGCAGGGAACGGCCCAGGGTTCTGACTCTGTGCCAAGTACTCTACCTCACTCATCTCACAGAGCAAAGCAAGCAGGGAGGTGGGAGCATCCCCTTTTCACAGATGGGAACTAAGAGGTCTGAACCACTCTGTTCTTGTTCCCTCCACATCATCCTGAACTGCACTGCTCCTGACCTTAGCCTTGGCCTTGGCCTTGGCCTTGGGCCAGGTTCCAGGAGAACTCCAAAGAAGGGCAAAGGAGGGCAAACCAGGGACAACTTGCATGGTGTCTCCCACACAGGCAAGAAACTGTAACTTGTCACTTAGAAGGCTCTATCCCAGCTGACAGGTGGCAGTTGAGGAATTGCGGGGGACAGCTGAGGAGGCAGGTGTCTCCAACAGTTTGGAGGGGGGTTGGCATGGAAAGTAGTGTGGGTTGGACCCAACGCCATATAGAAAGCTCTCGTGCAGGCACAAGAGAGACGCCATCTTCCAGCACACCCCTGCCAGGTTTGGCTGTGACTGAGGCACTGGCTTTTGGAATTCAGTGTTTCATTACAAGGAATTTCAAGTCCAGAATGCCACCCGACAAAGTCCTCCTTGCTTTGGGATTAGTTTCAAGCAAGGATAATGCGGGGGGGGGGGGATATTATGGATTTCAGCTAAGTAGTCAGAATTAATATTTTTAGTATAAGCCCATTTGTAAAGAATACAAGTCCTAATCCAGCCTAGGCCACCTGGCTGTTCCCTCCTCAGGTCACTGATGCCTGGGTCCCAGAGTTCATTTCAGAGACCCAAACAATCTGGATTGAGTGTAACAGTAATTTCACATCCCTCCTCAGGGACATTTGCGGTTGTTACAAAATGGGGGAGGTAAAGCCAAGCATGCTCTGTGATGCCCCACCTCAGCCACCAATAAGAAGCACCCGCCAGGGCACAGGCAGGGGGAGGAACAAGCACCCACTCACTTGGACATAAAAAAAGAAGTTCATGCAGGAAGGTGCAGTTTTTGTTTTGTTTTGGGAGCCAGAGTGTCATGATGAAACCCTGGCTGGCCTACTCACGATGTAGATCAGGCTGGCCTTCAAGTCAGACAGATCTGCCAGAGTACTGGGATTAAAAGTCTGTGCCATCATGCCCAGCCATGAAGGTTCTTTTTAACAACCCCATCTAAATGTTTCTATCTGTGGCCAGAAGGGAGCACTGAAGGGTGGAGTTCAGGCTTCCTGCAAAAGCCCAGTGTCTCCATTGGGGAAGGGAGGGGTACAGACACCTACAGAGGCTCACAGGGACAGTACTACTCAGCAAGTCCAAGCTTCAGGCTGCATTTCCTCCAAAGGACTGGTCACCTGCCCCTGTTCCCGCAATGCAGCTGGCTCTGCCTGACCTGGGACAACAGAGCAGAGTACCTTAAAAGGATGAGCAGAATCAGGCATTGACAGAGAGCAAAGAAAATGACCTTGGCCACTTAACCATCCCTACATGATGCCATTTTTACAGTTTTAAAAGTTAAGAGTGTAGGACCTGGGCTGGGGAGAAAACACATTTCAAGGAGTGGCTGGCTGGTTTCTGAAAAGAGTGTCAGCTTCATAAATACCATCACTTACTTCCAGCTGACACACTTGAAACCAAAATCCCATCAAGGTTGACAGCCACCTTCTTGCAGGACTCACATGAACTTGGCCTAGTGCTGGCTGTGGGGGGCAAAGGTTGCCTGAGTAATTCCCTCAATAAACTATGCAGAAGGAACTTTGATTAGGCCCAGTTTGCAGATGAGTCAACTGAGGCTCATTCAGAGTGGCTAGGACACTAGCTAGGATCACACCCTCGAGAGAGTCTAAGGTGCACAAGGTTCATCTAACTAGGAACCCAGGTGGGTGATAGTGGGGTGAAGTCACTCCAGGCTCTTGATACCCTGGGGGCAGCTCAAAGCCATCAGGGAAGCCATCAGGTTCACCCTGTGTTTCTCAACTGTTTGGATGCTTTGCAAACCTGGCAAGAGGTGTGAGGAGAATGTGGCTGAAGGCTGCTTGTGAAGGACCTTCCTGAAGACCCAAGTTTTGCCTCCCATCTTGGGATCTTGGGACAGCAGTGTATCCAGGCTTAAAAGAGGAAGGGCTCAAAGGCAGGGGCAGGGTTGCCAGGAGCCCTATGACCCTGTGTGCCCCAATGGTTTTAGGCCATCAGAGTGACAACTTAGTTTTAAGCCTTATCCCATCTTCCTGTTTCCTGCAGAGCTTAAGAGTCGCTAAGTGGAAAAGGCACATTTGTTGACTTGTGACTAGCTACTCTCAGCCCTATGAATAGTCTTCAAATATAAGCTCCAACTCTCCAGGAGACCCTTCTCTTCCCTACTTGCAAAGCTGAGAAGTGAGGCCACATAGAGTAGACACCAAAGACTGCAAGACAGTGTCTGTGAGCCACCACAGGGATCAAGCCAGGGACTGTGTGTGCGTGTGTGTGTGTGTGTGTGTGTGTGTGTGTGTGTGTGTGCCCACATCCCCACCAACCACTGGATCTTAGTAGCTGCTTTCACCACTATCCCCATGCGCATGATTTCCACATGGAGAGATGGCCTTCTTCGGGCCAGAGAGCATGCAGAACAAGACCCAAGGGCTCCAGGGTTCCATGGAGATCTAGCTCATTCTAAGAGACCAAACCACAGAGATGAAACCAGTGTGTTCCTCTAGCCACTCCTAGTCAGGGCCCCACTGGAGGGACACTGGCTGCTGACCCTGGACCTCCATAGAGAGAAAGCTGCACACTGCAAAGCAAACTGGGTCTCTGAAGTCACTTTCAAATGCACACTGCCACCAGTCACCACCTCTGACAATGGCAAAGCTGGCCTTCGCAGCTTTTTTGTGTGCCTGAGCCTCCACACACACCCCAGACACAAGTTCAGGCCCCAAGGCAAAGGCCTGTGCAAAGAAGTCTGGAAGCTCTTTCGGAGGCCTCCAACCACTCTCATCTGCCTCATGGGTTCAGGGAGGCCTGAGCCTGGGGGGTAGACTGATGACTTCTCTGGTGACCCCAGGTGGCCTTGACACTTGCTTTACCAAAGAGGCACAGGTTCTTATTCTCTCAGCATCTTGCCAGGAAGGAAAGAACAACCCTGGGCACCGGGGACAGTGCAGGGCAGGTCTAGCTGAGCCAGGACCCTAATCAACAAGTAAAAGCTCCCCAGAGTTGCCTGACCCAAGAAGGCTTGGAAGACAGTTCCACCTCTGCCTAAAGACCCCTGCATCCCTGCTCCAGCCTCGTCCAGCCTTCAAGCCCCCCCAGCCTGTCCCCAGGAGTACTCACATGCCCTGCTCCCCGTACTGGTTGTAAAACTCCATATGGCTGCACGCCTGAATCCAACCAACTATCCAGGTCTCCTTCTTGGGGATGGGCGGCATGACCACTTGGGCTGAGGCCCGGAAGTGGGGTGTCCGGTAGCGCAGTACCACGCTGGAGGACTCGTCAATGCTGGTGGGGATGGGGTCGATGGAGGCTTTCACATCAATCACGGTAATCCCTTCCCGGAAGACTCTGGCTTTACCTCCGATGCTCTGAATACAGCCCATGGCACACAGGACCGCTCTAATCTCCAGGGAAGGCCAGCAGTCCCAAAAATAACAGGGCATTGAAAGGATGGAGGTTGCAGAACCCAGTGCAAAGCGCGCAATCTAATCTCAAAACTCAACAAACGAGATCCATAGACTAAAGAACTTAAGGAGAGGAGGAGGCTTGCATAGCACTACCGGACCCCGTTATAAATACGGATTCTGTTGCATCTCAAGAGCCCTGGGCTCCCTCTTCTAGCAGTGGGCAAAAGCCACCGATATTCTTTGGGTTTAAAAAAAGAAAAGTTTGGAGTTTAATGGGTAAGCATGTTGTTCTGACATCCAGCGCTGCGTCCTCACACTTGGGGATGGCAGCTCGGACACTCTCCCTGAAGTCTTCGGAGGAAGCAGACGGGCTCTGGCAGGCACATAAATAAGGAAGGCTCGGTCCCCGCGCGGTCGCGCCACCCTCGCTGCAGAACGCCGACTTCCTGCCCTTCTGCCTTCCGCACCGGCTCCCTGAGACACTCGCGCCCGCCCGGCGGGGCCCAATCAATTGCAGCGTGAGCTCCGGTTCAAGCGGCAGAGGTCCGGCGTCCTGTGAGGCCGGCACCCACCCGGGGTTCCAAGAGGTGCGCTCTGGGCTAGGTGCTCACTGGGTCCCCTCCGGCGCCCACTTGAGCGCTACTCTGCCACTGTCGCCGTAGCCACCGACTGGCGCGCAGGGCTCCGGGGCTGCGCTCGAGTGTCCGCCGCCTTCTTGCTTCGCCTAGGCGGCCGAGGACCTGCAGAGAGGTGGAAGGCACAGGGCGTCAAAGTTGAGCCGAACTTTACTGCGGGGGGACTCGAGGGCGCGGAGATGCGTGTGCGCCGGGCGCGGGCTGCGGAGCTGACGGCGCAGCTCTGGGCGGTCTCCCCGGAGGTGGCGCCCCCCTCCGCCCGCCCCGTCAGTGGCGGCCGCACGACTGCGCGCACCAGCGAATAATCGCCTCCCGTGACATCTCCGCTGACACCCGTCCAGCCCGGGGATGGGGTGAGGGGTTGGCCAGACTGCCATCGCAGTGGATCACTAGGACCTCCCGGCTCGGGTACTGCGCTTCGGCACCACGCGACTAGCGTGTAACGCCCTTCTCGCTCCAGCGTCTCGGTCCCTGGGGCCGCAGTGCCATCCCCAGGCCGGTCCTTTATGGCATTCTGCCCTTCACCGGCAGAGGTGGCTCGACACCAAGAAGGCGTGTTGCCCCCCGCCCCGCTCCGTGCCTCGGTTTCCCCTAACCAATCTTGAGTCCAGCGCGTCCGGGGCGCGCGCCTCCTCCGGGGAAGTTTGATAGTCAGGTCCCCACCCAGGAGGGCGTCACGAACTCACCTGCCCCTAGGGCCGCTCCTGGTGCCCGGATCACCGCCCTCCGATCTCCCCTAACCTCTCTGCCCGCACGTTTTCGGGGCGCCCCTTCCCCTAGGCAGTGTCCCCTGGCTCTTGTCTACTAGGGTCTAGGGATGGCGTGGGCGCCTCGGATCCCCAAGCCCCTCCTGGCTCCGGGCTTCTGTGGGGATGGCCGGGGGCGGAGGGCTGAGGCTCGGGGCTCTCTCGCCCCCACCCCGAGCGCCTCCTTATTTTATGATCATTATGAGCGTGCTGTCACCGCTCTGCCCCGCCGCCGCGCCGCAGATGCCTGGCGCGCCCCGCGCCGCCTCGCTCTGCTGCAGCATCGGAAAGGCAACCAGGTCAAACTTTGCAGAAACTCGGCCCCTGCGCCGGCCTGGCCCGTGTTCGTCCGCAGCCGCGCGACAACGCGCACCAGCGCACGCAGGACCGGCGATCGCCGTGCGCCCCGCGGGATGCAGGTCCGCAGGCGGCGGCTGGCAGGCGGGCAGGCGCCGCCTCCTCCTCCAGCCCGCCGGGCTCTCCACCCTAGCTCTGGCACTCAGCACACTCTCCCCCTTGGCTATCCCGCTCCCTCCCTCTCTCTCTTTCCCACCTCTCTGCAGCTGCTGGGGGAGTTGAGCCTCTTCTTGCATAAACGACATTTCCTTTTTTTCTAACCCTAGGAATTCTGGGTAGTGTAGTTCTGTCTCTTCCTCGGGTTCTGGGGTTGGGGGTGTTCCTATTGCCCTTTGACTCCTGGATGCCAGCAGCTTTCCAGTTCAGGAGACTTGGGGCGCTGTCCTGGGAATCCCAGCTGCGGGGCTGGTGGTTGGGTGGAAAGTGTGGAGGTTTGGGGAAGCTCCAAGACTTGGGAAGGTTTGGAGGGTGGGAAAAGTTGGTGTCCCCCAAGTCCCCAACCCCTTGTTGATAGTTTGTATCTTCAGCATGGTGGGGGGGTTGTCAGCTAGTTGGTCCCAAGTATGTAAGAAATTTACATTCATCAGACATTGAGTCGGAAAGTTCTTTATGTCTCACAGAGGAAAAAAAAATACCCAGAGAGGAAGATTGAAAAGGCCTGCCCACCACCCCAGTCTGGCAGGGGTCACTGCTGAGATCATCTGGGGGTCAAAAGGAGAGCCAGAACCCAAGCGGCCTCATGCCTTAGCTCCGCCTCTACTGTGCCATTACCTTCTAGATAAAGGACAGTTTGTGACATCAGAAAACCTGCCAGTCACACGAAGGACACACCCCACCACAGCCCCTTAACTCTGACTTTCAGGGTTGTACAAAGTAGGCACAGGGCAGATACCTGCAGTTGGTCCCAAAGCTGGAGTCTGCTGAGCACCTAGGAGGGCCAAAGCTGGAGGAGGCATTTCTGAAACTTTGGGAGAGTCTGTTTGTGAGGAAGCCACAGCAGGAAATGGCCAGTTAAGGTGGCTGCTGTCTTTCCCCAGCCACGTTCTCAGCCTTGACAATTGTCACTGTCCCATGGTCCTAGCTAGTGGGGCAATGTCTGTTTCCCATCCAACTTTCAAGTAACTCCTCTACCCAGGCCTGCTGGTGTAAAACCACAGCAGCATATGGTCCCCTAAGGGCCTTATGTAAAGTCTGTAGTCTTTCTTGGCCTGGGAAGTCACAGTGGCCTCACCAGTTTCCACACTACATTCTATTCTTCTGGGAACTGCTATGACCTGCAACACCTCATGCCTTTAGATAACTACTGTGCTACTTACTCCATGTATACAGGAGGAAGCCATTAAATCTAGGGATACCCAACTAATTTTCCATCACCCCAAATGCCTGAAGCCTGTTAGAGCCAAGTGGCCAAAGTGCTTCCATGAAAATTTGGATGTTCTCTCAAAGACAAGACACCAAGTTGCGGGCTGCTCCAGGTGCCTATGTGTAGTCCCGTATTTCTTAGGAAAAAGATGCCATGGGTACCCAGGGAAGCCCCCAGAGGTGGGTTCTTGGAGAGCAGTTCCCCTGAAGCTCATGGAAGTGGTAGTACTTTCACAAGTCATAGCTCGCAAGCTCGCGATGGTGACAGAGTGCTACAGAACCAACTCACTGTATGAAACACCAATAGCATCTTTATCGTTCACTTTGACCAGGGGAAGTGGACAACAGAAAGCCAGAGACCTGAGGCTGGAGAAATGACTCAGCCATTAAGAGCACTGACTGCTCTTCCAAAGGTCCTGAGTTCAAATCCCAGCAACCACATGGTAGCTCACAACAATTCGTAATGAGATCAGATGCCCTCTTCTGGGGTGTCTGAAGACAGCTACAGTGTACTTATAATAAATCTTTAAAAAACAAAACAAAACATGAGAATGAAATTTGGGTCCCAGCCTCACTCACACTGCCCTCCAGGCCCACACTCCTGCCTGCTAAGACTGATTCTTCTGATCTAGGACTGGCTTACCAGAGTGGAATTTGTGCAGCAGAATGCAACCTCCCTTCACTGGCTCCCCCATCACATTGTTCCCTGTGAAGGGCTTCACCTTGACCTGCAGAGGGTTGGCCTAGAGTTAGGAGTTGCCAGGCTACACCTGAGTAGCTCCTGCAGGGGTAGCCAGAACACAGGGTCTGAATGGACTAGGCTCACCTGTAAAATGACCTGGCCCAGCTCCTGGTCTACCTTCGTGCATACTCCTGGGCCTCACTGGCTCTCCTACCTCCCCCACAGCCCTTGTGTCTGCATGGCATTCTTGGGAGGTTTGTGAGTGTGGGACACAAACCTTATCAGCCTCAGCCTATGTGGAGGGAGGATCAGAATGTGCCCATGAGAGTGTAAGATGCCGATGTCTATGGAGCAAAGAAGAGGGACATCTATTAGAGAAATGTTCTACACCAACGTCAGACTCGCACTGTCCCCATCCCCTCTGCTTTGCCATACCTAGGTCAAGATTGCACAGCCCTGGTACATTGGACTAGAGTGATCATGAATACCCAAAGCCATACACGTCAGAGACAGAAATAGCATGCAGCCCTGAACAAGGAGGCCTCAGAAGCCCATGACATGGCCCCAGAACAGCATCTCCCTACTGAGCAGACTATGAGGTGGGGCTTCTTGCACACATTATTTTCATAGCCTTGGCAATAGCCCCTAAGCTAGACCTTGTCATCTCACTACATAGATAACACAGGTGCCTGGTGTGTGTGTGTGTGTGTGTGGTGGGGGCAGTTGGGGATGGAAGGCTGAGAGTTGAACCTGGAGTGACTGGATGGAGTGGGACCTTCCACCAGCAGTCCATGGAGGTGTAGGCCACTTGTGTTCAGTGGCTACCACAAGCAGTCACAAGGCTCACTAAGTAATTGTAAACAAACCTGCATTTAGGATCACAGAAGATTTGCCAAGAGCTCACTACCTCCAAAAGCAAGGTCCTCACGTCTCCAGACAGGCACTGTTAGAGAAAGGAAGTCCTCAAACTATGGAAAGAAATAGGAACTGGGATTCTGTTGCCCTGGGAAGCAGAGTTCTTGCCCTAACTGTTTAGAACCAGACAGAGAGCCAATGAGGAAGTTTGGAATGGTCACGAAGGTCGGGTGGGTGGAGCCAAAACCCCTGGCCAGTCTGCTGGAGGGGTTTGCAGCAAAAGGCAAGGCTGGATGGGCCCAAAGGTAGACAGGCTAGATCTGGCTGGGACCCACAGAGAAGTCATTCAGAGAAGGCTCTGCTACTAGACCCCAAGTGCCCTGGCCTCAGCTCATTGATAACATGGCTCTCCTCTGAGAGCAGTGGCCAGGCATAGGGGGCAGCAGGGAGGTGCTGACAAGTGCGTATAACCCACTGTCTGACCTGGCTGTGAACCTAGGAGCATACACTCTCTTGGCCAAATGCTCCAAACCACATTCTCCCAAGGCAGCATTGGCTTGGGACCTCCCCACCTGCCTCTCCATCATCTTTTGCCACTGATCACTGAACATCTTGGCTGGACACTCGATCCTCATCAGACAGTCAGCAGTACATAATCCCTATGGGGCAAAAGGATAAGGGACATTTCCAGGAACAATGAATGAAGGCATGAATTAGCATAAATAATGAATAGGTATGAATTGATGTTCACAGTGGTTACAAGAATCAGTCTCATCCATCAGGAAGTGGACTGGTCTGTTGTCTTGACCCGCAGTTCAATACTGAGCTGGGAGGGGAGTGGAAGATGCATACACCAAGTCTTGAGGGAGGGACCTGGGGGGAGGGGCCAGTGCCCACACATCTGTGCCTGTGTGTTTTAATGTGTGATGGTGTGAGTGAGCCCCTGGTGGTGGTGTGTGAATGACAGTGTATGACAATGTGAGAATAGTGTGTCTACGTTTGTTCTGGCTGTGTGGTCCTGTGTGTTTGTCTGTGGACTGTCGTGTGCGTGCATCCATGTAAGCTGCTGTGGGTGTGGTTGTGATAGAGGAGAGTGTGTATGGGAGAATGCGCGTGTGTTTGCGTGGGGTGTGTTCTGTGTAACTGTGTGGATGGCTAGTGGGCGGAGGCTGAGCGGAGGACACTGCTGGCCTGGTGCCAGGTGCGCCCGAGTTCGTGTGCCCGACGCGCTGGGTCCATAAGTCTAGAGCTTTCTGGCATCTGATGCCTCTCTGTGCAGTCTCCCTGGGCCCTGGGATCGGGCCTCCAGCGCCCGGCTGACGCCACCCTGCGTGTGCGGAGCTGAAGCCGCGGCTAAGGGACCCGCTCTGGCCCCAGCCCAGGGTGAGCTGTGCCCATGGTGCGGAGCCTCTGGGGGGAAGAAAGGGGGGCGACAGCAGGCTAGGCGCGGCCTCAGATCCGGTGCGGCACTGAGAGTTCTCCAAGGTGCTAAAATAAACCAAGCGAAGGATCAGGTTTCCCGACCAAAATAACCCAGCAGCAGCCTTAGAAATGTGAACCGGGAAAGTGATCCCGGGCGCGCGCCAGCGATGGAGGCGGTGATGAAAGCTGCTTCCCGAGGTGCTGGGGGCGGGGGGAGGGGGATGAGGGGGCGGTGCTACTGGCCAGGGACCGGTCGCCCCTTCAGACTCTGGCCCACCTACCTCCCTTTCTCGTCTGTGGTCATTACTTCCGAGAGCAGCCTCCTGATGGCCTCTGGTCTGTGATGGCCAGGTGTGCAATTTCTTAGAGTCAGGCTCTGAACTCGAGTCTTCCGTTCAGTGTTCCCTGGATGCCTAGTGTGTGCCAGAGCTTGTGTCTAGCACGTGTGAACAGGCAACAATAGCAGCACCCAGGGACTTCCACTTTGCTAGGAGAACATAGAGGAGTAAGTAGTACACAGGATGTTAGGAATTGGCACAGATTTTAATAAACAAACAAACAAAACCTGAAGAATGTCAGAAGACAGGGAGAGGCTTGAATACCAGAGCACTCTAATGGCCGGCTCACTTGGGGGCCTGGGTGGTGAATTCCTTTGCTTCTGAAATTTGATTTTCTCCTTGATGTGACTGGGTCAGAGTACATGTCTGTGCAGGCCTGGATGGCTGGGGCAGGTGAAATACCCAAGGCCAGAGTCATACAAACAAGTACTAAGAACATGCTTATGGTAGCTGTGCTTGTGAAGATCAGCACTGAGTGCCTCCCAAACATTCGAGACAGCAAACTGTTCCAGCTGCCAGAAACTCCTGCACTAGAGAGAAAGAGAAGTAGTGTAGCCATGTGGTCAGGAACTGTGTTGTGCAACAGTCTCCTCCGAGATTGAAACATTCCATCAGTCGAGGAAATCCCTTAAGCTGGCAGGTAAGCAACTCAAAATAGCTTCAGGAAGTCCCTGAAACAGAGCAGATTCACTAGGCCCCTCCCCACTAGAGTAAGCAATAAAGCTGCAAAGAGTCTCAGACAAGCAAAGCTACAAAGAAGACTCTGAGACCAGACCAACTACCTAGAAGAGATTTCGACCATCTGAGCCACTTGGAAAAGAAACTCTCCAACCTGTTGAATTGCCTACAGGCACTCCAGATTCCCATCTCTGTGATATCCCTGGTTCATATTCCTGTAGGTAACCCCAATAAAACTCATAGCTCACTAAGTTGGATTGGTACTATCTGTACTTTGGTCTGCAGTAGGTTCCCTTTCTGGGACGGTAGTTGTGTGTGTTGTACCTCCCCAGGAAAAGCTTTGTTATACAACACCCAAGGCCTGGATCAGAACCTTAGTACCTGGGTCAGACACACTTAGCTCCCACCCCAGGTCTCTACAGTCCCTAGTGCATGAAGCAAGGCTTGGGGACATGCCAGGGAGGCCATGCCTCATGGGAGCCAGGCCATCTGTGCAGATAGGGCTGTGGCATATTCCCTTCGTACTCTCTGTGGATCCTTGCTCACATTAGGACTCAGAACATGACATGTGAGACCACACAGGCAGGACACAGATGTGATAGGGCACATGTAGCTAGAAACCCATTTCTTAAGCCAAGAGCATGTAAGACCAGCGGCTCAAGTCCTAGCTCTGGCCCTGGGACCTATGACCTGGAGGCCATGTCAGCACTCTGAACAATTTTTCCCCTAAAGAGGGAAGAAGGTGATTGGGTTTGCCCTGTGTCTTTGTGCTTTTTGGAGGTTGCATACAGCAACAGCCCAGGCTAGCCCACCAAAGCCTGCAGGGATACCATCCCAGTATCCTGCTTTGCTTGAAAGACAACAGGGGCCTGGAGAGATAGCACTTGCTGGGCTTCCAGAGGACCCAGGTTCAACTTCCAGCACCCACAAACTGCTCACAACTTTCTGAGGGGACCTGATGCCCTTTTCTGGCCTCTGCAGGCACCAGGCACACACATGGTGCACATAAAACATGCAGGCAAAATACACATGCACACATTTAACTAACAAGCAAATAAGAATGAAGTTGATTGTTATGGAAAAGTGGTCAAATTTATATTATTAAGTGAAAAGGGTGTCATATGCTACAAGACTGTAAAAGGTGATCATATCTCAAGTGAGTATATATGCCAATAGATATAATATACATGGATATAGTTTCTTGTTATTATCTGATTATTAAAAACAACTGGTTGATAGGAAATGCTGCAATAATTGGAAATAAAGGATCTCTCTTTAAGATGACACCTGTGTTAGCATATTAGTTTTCAAGTGATAGAATTATAACTGTCATCTGTAATAATTTAGTTTATTGCAGTAAAGATTGGCCTTTTGTCTGGCAGTGGTGGCACACAGCTTTGATCCCAGTACTTGGGAAGCAGAGGCAGGAGGATCTCTGTGAATTCAAGGCCAGCCTGGTCAAAACAGCCAGAGCTACCTTGTCTCAAAAAACAAGCAGACAAAAGTTATTGGTGCTATTTTCTTGTCTTTTATCCAGCTCATCCTTTTGAGGATCTGTGACTTGGCTCTTCAGCTAAATGGCCAGAAGAGATCAATAAAAACATCGTCTGAATAACTGACAGGATGCCAAGACTCTTGAGAAAGTGAAGTGTGTGTCCTAGAAGGTGCTCATAAGAGTTTATGGAGTGGAAGTAACCAGAGATCTCCCAGCAGACAGAGCAGTAGCAGGTCCTGGTCACAGGGAAGGAGCAGAGCCCCTTGTGCTGAGTGAACCTTTTCAGAGTTCTGGGTCTATAGAAAGGTTTGCTTGTGGTCATTGGCTAAAGCCAAGGATTGAACCTGGGTCAGTTGCTCTCCACAGTCTGTGTTTTTTGTTTGTTTCTTTGTTTGTTTGTTTTTTGAGACATGGTTCTTCTTTATAGCCCTGGCTGTCCTGGAACTCACTCTGTAGACCAGGCTGGCCTCAAACTCAGAAATCTGCCTGCCTCTGCCTCCCAAGTGCTGGGAATAAAGGCATGCGCCACCACTGCCCAGCTTCCACAGTCTGTTTTAACCACTGACAGGCTGTGAAGCTAAATTGGATCCCGTGGCCTCTGCAGAACTTAACTGGCCACTCCAGCCAGAATGAAGTGCTGACACAGCCCTGGGTATTAATAGTCCTAGCTGCCTGGACTCCTCAGCCCCTGCTGAAGCCACCCCAGGTCATGGCCCCACCCTGGAGGGTAAGGTGACTTTCCTGGCAGAGAACTGATCAAACATTTCCAGGCCCCCAGGGACTGAAGAATCTGAGCCCAAAGGCTCCAATGTCCCCATACTGGGGACTACTTAGCGGTCTGGGTTTGCTTCTTTTCAGTTCTTAACTGGATAGTCAGTCCATCTGTCTGTCTCCTCTCTGAGCCTCAGTTTCAATATACTGACTGAAGGCTACACATTCGGCACTCCCCCTCAGGACACAGGGTCTACCTGTGCAATGTACATGATATTGGTAAATTTTCACATTGTTCCAATTACCTGAAGCTGGTGTTGGAAGGAGGATACCCCCCTCTCCATTTCAGACCTAAGTACCTTTGTTTCAAAATGTCCTCCAAGCTCCTTGTCTGGTGATAGGTGGTGGCTCTCTGACCCTGTAACAGGAAAGGAAGGAAGCAGCAGAACAGCTGAAGAACGGAAACAGTGCTCGGCAGAGTGGCACACGCAATTAAATCCCTGACCTCGGAAGGCAGAAGCTGACAGATCCCTGAGTTCAAAACCAGCATGGTCCACATAGTGAGACCCTGTCTCGAATGGAAATTAAATTATGTCCTTCAGAACAATGGAGTGTGAGCTATTACCAGAGGTGTTGCTATTATTTATCCAATGGTGTAAAGGTGCCTGCAATGGGAATGAAAGGTCACCCACAGAGAGGAAGCTCAATGTGGAGCTCCAGCTAACTTAGCTTCCTTAGCTGGTTTCTACTAGATGTCACAGTGACCAGTTTGATGAGGTCATCTCTATCTGTTGTTATTTGTTTTCTCACTTGGAAGCCTCACTCACTCTAGGGGTTACTCTTGTCTACCCGGAACCCATTCTCCTGGGAACACCACCTGACTGCCTCAAAAGGGCTTCCTCAGCCAATTTCTGATGGATGTTTTCAGGACCTAATATGATGATATTTGTAATCTGTCTGCTTATCTGCCTGTCTGTCTATCTGCCTACCTGTTTCTCTGTCCATCTATCTGTCTATCTATCTATCTATCTATCTATCTATCTATCTATCTATTTACCTTCCTATCTTAGTTACTCGACTATCACTGTGATAAAACACCATGGCCAAAGCAACTTATAGAAACATTTACTTGGGATTACAGTTTCTCAGGGTCAGAGCCCACAATGATGGAGCAAAGGGCAAAGGCCTGGTGGCAGCCGCAAGAAGATGCAGGCTCACATCTTGAAGCACAAAAATAGAATAGACTCAAGATGGCATGAATCTTTAAACTCTCAAACCCAGGTGGCTTACCTCCAATAAGGCCACCTAAATATCCTTAACAGTGCCACCAACTGGGTACCATGTATTCAGAAGTCTGAGACTTTGAAAGACATCTCATTCAAACCTCTCCCTCTTTCTCTGCAGTTTACTATTTATTCTCTTTCTTTGACTCATTTTATTATTACTTAAGAAACTCATTTATTTAAAACCCAAAGTATGTCTATTATTGTTTGTTCTCCCAGCCAGTCAGAAGAACTTGTCTAAAATCCAGGATGAGAAAGCTCATGCTTTGTTGCCACACCCAGGAGTGAAGATATGATATGGGCTGGCTCTTCCCACCCCATGCTTGGTCTGAACTGAACACTAGAATAGGAGGCATAGGGTGGTCCCACTGGAATTTGCAAGGAACCCCACACCAAGGATTTTTAGACACCTCAGCCAAGAATGGGACAAAGGCAGGCCATGGGCTGGGTCCTTCTGAAGGAACAAGGACTTTGTTCCATGTCACATGGAGTCCCACAGTGCACTGTGAGCAGAACAATTACTCAGCATTTTACAAACTTCTATTTGAGCACTTTCCACAACTGTAAGAAGTGGGCACTATGATGCCTGTGTTACAGGTAGAAACACTAAGATTCAGCAAAGAGACAGGCTGAGTGAGGCCTTCCAGTGGATATGAGCTGACATGAGAGTCCCTGACTCGGGAGCCTGTAGGCTGGCCTGCTGTGGCTGGAAACAACAGACCTGAGTTGGCTTCTTGTCCTTAGGATGCTCTGGGGTAGTCCTGGGTCTTCCTGCATAGGCTCTGGGTTTTGGGCTGAGCCGGGAAGACAGACAAATCATAATCCCAATGTGATGAGCCCTGGGAAGTCACTACTTCTCACTCTCTAGCCAATCCCCCTGAGTGTCTTGCCATCAACAGCCTAGGGCCAGGCAGCCTAAAATGGGCCGTGGGTATTAGAATCCCAGATGTCACCCAGGAAGCTTTGGGAGGCTTCCCTCAAGCCTCACAAGCTCATCAGGGCCCCTCTGGCTGCCCTCTGGCTGCCCTCTGAGATATCCCCCCTTTTCTCTCTTTTTCCAGGTGCCAACAACTGATGCTTCATACTTTCTACAGGAAGGTGCTCCACAGCTTCTCATGTGTGTACTTTCTCCATGAGCCAATCCATCCAGGCTTGGGCCCTGCAGGTCCTCTACTCAGTTGGGGTCATGAATGTGTCATTTGCTTAATATGTAGGGGACCTTGGTCTTCCTGATGGTTGGGGACAGAACAACGTCACTCTGTAGAAAGACCAACTCCTAGCACGGAGCCAGGAGCCCAGTGGCTACATATGGGTACTTAAGTATTTTGCTCAGGTCAAGTACCAGAGACAATCTCCAAGAGGCAGATCTCTTTTCAACTAATTACCCATCTGTCTAACAGAAGGCCAGTTTCACAAACAACAGCAAACTCAACACTGTATTTTAAAAGAAGGAGGAGGAAGAGGAGGAAAAGGAGGAGGAGAAGAAGGAGAAGGAGAAGGAGAAGGAGGAGAAGAAGAAAAAAGAAAGAAAGAAAGGAAGAAGAAGAGGAGGAAGAATAAGGAGAAGAAGAAGGATAATCAGAGCCGGGCGGTGGTGGCGCACGACTTTAATCCCAGCACTTGGGAGGCAGAGGCAGGCGGATTTCTGAGTTCGAGGCCTGGTCTACAGAGTGAGTTTCAGGATGGCCAGGGCTACACAGAGAAACCCTGTCTTGAAACAACAAAAATAAAAAATAAAAAAAGAAAGACAATCAGTCCTGGAAACTTAATGGTCTCACTAAGGGGATAGTTGACCTAGCCCTAGAGACCCAACACAGAGTGCTCTCAGTGGCATCAAAAACTCCCTACAGCCCCTGGGACTAAGGTACTCACTGCCCAGCCAGGCAAACAGGAGGACTTGGCTACGAAGAATCTGCCCTGGTCAAAGTGTAGCTGAAAAAAGCGGGTGTTAATTTAGGGTCCATCTCTGCCAGGGCCAGAGACCAGAAAGGGAAGCAAAGGCTGAATCAAGAACAATGGACTACATTTCCCAGAGTTCTTCAGAGCCCAAGAACCAGCCATTGGCAGATTTAAATAGCCCAGGCCTGAGGCAGCCAGGCCTCAGTTGTGGACTCATCCGCCTCTCCGTGGCTCTATTGGCGCTGGCCCTGTAAGGGTGGGCTCTATTGGCTGCCCAGCTGTCATTGGCGTCCCCAACGGAGCCGGGTGGCAGCTGGAGGTAAATAGCCATGTGCAATTCTCCTCTCTATATTTAACAGCTGCTACAGAGAAGGTGGCGGCTCCTGTCTTCTGGGAGAAGGCCCTTGGAACTGGGCTGGGACTGGCCCTCTCATAGTAAGTGAGGTCACCATGCCAGCTTCCCAGAGCCGGGCCCGTGCCAGGGATCGCAACAATGTCCTCAACCGGGCTGAGTTCCTGTCCCTGAACCAGCCCCCCAAGGGGACCCAGGAGTCCAGAAGCTCAGGTAGGAAGGCCTCAGGGCCCTCAACACAGCCCCCACCCTCCAGCGACGGGGCCCGGGAGCATCGCCAGTCACAGCAGCTGCCCGAGGAGGACTGCATGCAGCTGAACCCCTCATTCAAGGGCATCGCCTTCAACTCTTTGCTGGCTATTGACATCTGCATGTCCAAGCGACTGGGGGTGTGTGCTGGCCGGGCTGCATCCTGGGCCAGTGCCCGCTCCATGGTCAAGCTCATTGGCATCACAGGCCACGGCATTCCTTGGATCGGGGGCACCATCCTCTGCCTGGTGAGAAGCAGCACCCTGGCTGGCCAAGAGGTGCTCATGAACCTGCTGCTAGGTGAGTGTGCCCGCTGGCCACCTATTACCCACCAGCCCACCAGGCATTTTGGGAGCCGGCCCAACCCCTTCCAGGATCAGCAGGCACTGTGAGAAACCAAGGAACTCGCGTAATGAGGCTAGGCAGAAAGGGTGCCCCAGAAACAGACAAGCCTCTAGTGTGGGAAGGCAAGGGCCCCCTGCAAATTGAGGGGTGAGGGGCTGGAGCATGCAGAGGCCAGCAGGCACCTCTGAGGACCAATTCTCTGTACAGGGCTGCTGTCCAGGGGCGGAGTACAAAGAGGCCAAGTGGTGAACTTGGGGGCTCGGCTGAGTGACCTAGTGTGATGTCTTGGTCAGGTCATTATTCCTTTCTGGTTACAGACAGTACTGAGCTGACCCCAAATTGTCCCCTCTTTCACGCTCAATTGGAGACCCTACAAATTGCCCAGGATTCTTCTAGAGTCTAAAGGTTCAAGGGACCCACCTAAGGTTTCCTATTACCCACTCTGAGCCACTTGGAGCACTAGCCCGCTCCTCCCCCTGGGATGTCTCTGGAGAAAGGAGCCTGGTTATCAGTTTCCTTTGCCAAAGCCATTGCCACTAGCCCTCCAGGCTAGCACTGCCATGTGCCAGTTGCCATGTGGTACCCATGTGGAAGGCAAGCCATCCCTTCCACCTAGAGACGGTACCCAGCCCCCACCCCGCTCATCCTCCTAGCACCTCCTGGCCCCTAGGATCCTCTGGGAGCCTTTGCTCATCCCTGGGAAACACAGACAAAGCCAGCTCCTCCAGTTCTAGAGAGAGTTTCAGTGAAAACCCTCATGCCCCTACATCCACTTTCAAGGCATCTAGAGCCCAAGCTAGGTGGGTACAACCCAGGAGGGAGAAGTTATCACAGTCTTGATGAGCAGGTGGCTGGGTCTGCCCCCATCCTTACTGTCATGCCTGAGCCATCTTGTTACTGTTTTCTCCCATCTTGTCCCATGAAGCTGCTGTCCCTGACACTCCCATCTGACAGATTAGAAAACTGAGATCCCAGTAAATCAAACAGCCTTGCCAACCTCAGAGCCTGGAGTTTCTAACAGTCCCAACTGTGGTATAAACCACTGCCTTGCAGGCCCCAATTTGGGGCCCAATTTGAAGCGTGGGAGGAGTCCAGGAGAGAACAGGTGGACAAGGTGCTGGAATAGAAGCTTCTAGAACAGAATTTGTTCTGGTTATGTGAAGTTTTCCCTATGCCCAAAATAGACTCACTGAGGATCGAGACTCAGGAAGCCTACCTGAGGGGTCAGGTTCTCTCATGTGGAAAGTGTTGCCCCCCCCAACCCCATCTGCTCCTTCCTGCCTTCTTCCTGTGCTAATGGTGGCAACAGTTCACTGAGCATTTACTAGGAGCCATGTTGTCCTGTCTACTAACCAGCACCATAACACACCCACACATACCCCACCCCAGAGGGCTGGGGCAAGGAGTTGCCCCGGGGTATACAGTGATGGAGGCTGGATTCTCCAGTCTTGCTCAGCATTATCCTGAGGAGGGGGAGGGAGGTCTCACCTCTGACTGTTCAGTGATCCCTACAAAGTAAGGTTCAGAGAAGAGGATGGCCTGGTCTCAGTCTTCTAGTGAACAGCCACTCCCAAAGTGGGGGAGCTCCCCATGGTGAAAGTGCATATAAGCAGATGCCGACCAAGCAAAATATCCACACCTTAGTCCATGTCCCACATGGGATCACTCACCTCTACAAACACTTCTCTGCCCCAGATGTGGACACTTTGTAAGTCACTTATTAGAACAGTGTTTCTAAGCCCTTCCAGCAACAAGCTGCTGCAGACACAGCCGCATTTGAGAGCGGGACTCAACTGCCCCCCTCTTGAAATAAGAGCGGCAGTGGTTTTTGACCTTATAAGAACATCTCTCACTGACCTTTGTTATAGACCAAATGCTATGCCATACACGTGCCTGTTTTATGACACAGTAGGTCTTCCTAGTGATTGTGGAAAGGAAATTTCACTGTGCCCATTGTACAGAAGAGAAAGCTGATGCTTAGGAGGATCAAGTGAATTGCCCACCATGGTTGATCCAGGATCCAAGCCCTTCAGATAGAACCTTTGCCCTCTCTGTCACCGCAGGTCTACATGTCACTATCACAGGAGTAGGCACTGGCACGGGCTGCGTGGAGCAGGCAGGGTAGCTCTGGGACCAGGGTGCTTCTATGGAGTGCGGTGTCCAGCACTTTAGCTTATTGGATGAAGAATGTGACAGATAACACAGTGTGGGGCTGGGGCTCAGCTTTTACGTGGCATGCACAAAGCCACAGACCCCATGCTCAGCACATCAGCCTGCCATGGTAGCTTGTGCCCAAATCCTAGCACTCAGGAGATAGAGACAAGAAAATCAGATGTTCAAAGCCACTGTTAGTGTCTTAGTTAGGGTTTTACTGTTGTGAACAGACACCATTACCAAGGCAACTCTTATAAGGACAACATTTAATTGGGGCTGGCTTACAGGTTCAGAGGTTCAGTCCATTATCAAGGTGGGAGCATGGCATTCAAGCAGGGATGGTGCAGGAGGAGCTGAGAGTTCTATATCTTCATCTGAAGACTGCTTAGCAGAATACTGGCTTCCAGGCAGCTAGGATGAGGGTCTTAAAGCCCATATCCACAGTGACACACCCATTCCAACAGGGCCACACCTCCTAGTAGTGCCACTTTCTGGGCCAAGCACAATACAAACCATTACAGTTGGCTACATAGTTTGAGGCTGTCCTGAGTTACATTAGAAACTTCTCAAAACAACAATAGACTTGGCATGGGGGCACATCCTTTTTGTTTTGGTTGGTTGGTTTTTGTTTTGTTTTGTTTCGTTTGAGACAAAGTTTCTCTGTGTAGCTTTTGCTGTCCTGGGATTCACTCTTTAGGCCAGACTGGTCTCTGGCTCACAGAGATCTGCCTGCCTCTGCCTGTTGAATGCTGGGGT
>NW_022196897.1:20010331-20017605 GCF_008632895.1 Mastomys coucha
CAGCACTTGGGAGGCAGAGGCAGGTGGATCTCTGTGAGTTCCAGGCCAGCTTGTTCTATAGCATGAGATCCTGTCTCAAAAAACCAAACCCAACAAAATAGCAAGGCAGGCCTTGGCCCCACCATCCAAGCCTCACCTACTAGAAGGGACCCCAGTCATCTCCTCCATTCCCGAACAGCTATCATCCACTGAGCGGCAGACCTGTCCTTTATATAGCCTCCTGATGCCCTGGGATACTACTGTCAGCCCTGCATTCTAATTGCCATCTCTGGCCCTTACTTACAGTGAAGACTTGATTTCATCATTTCCTCCTCTGGAGAAACAGGGCTGTGGTGGAGATTTGAAGGGACCTGGTGAAGCCCAATGGCTGATGTCACTGTCGAAAGAACTGCAGGTCCTGGAGACATCTGTCCAGCTCAGCCCTCCCGCAGAGCACAGGGCACCTGAGCAGTGCCCAGGGAACATTCTGGGCTGAGAGATGAGGTCTCATGCCTACATCCAGAAGGAGCAGAACGAAGGCAGTAGAAACTGGGAGCCGGGCCTCAGAAGGCCAGGACAGTCCTCAGAACTATACCCTCCCTGCCTTCTGCCCTAGACTCCAGAGAACCTAGCCAGAGCAATCTTAGCAGCTGAGGAAAGCTTAGAATCAGTTAGACCTGAGCACAAAAAGGGCCTGCTCTGGCCTCAGGCAAGTGCCTTCACCTCTTGGATCCTTCGTTTCCTCAGCTGTCAAATGGGTTGTTAGGACTCTTGGAGGAAGTATCTTACCAGGGAGGGTCTGGCATGTGCTAAGTCTGGGAGCACTTAGGTGGCCATGGCTGTCACAATAGTAGCTTCATTACCATCACTAGGCCCACCTCCCACCAGGTCATCTGTGTCCTAAATGTAGTGACACTAACACCTTGCTAAGCACCTGACCAGGCTTGATGGCCCTCCGGGGAGCCAGGTGATGGGTGACTGGGCCCATCCCTGTTCACCGTGTGTCCTTTCCTTGTCCCAGGTAAAAATTGGCTCATGCTGTGTTACCATGATCCAAATCCTTATTTTTTTTAAATTTATTTTTATTTTATGTGCATTGCTGTTTTGCCTGCATGCTTTTCTGTGTAAGAGCATCAGATCCCCTGGAACTGGAGTTAGAGACAATTGTGAGCTGCTAGGTGGGTGCTGGGAGTTGAACCCAGGTCCTCTGGAAGAGCAGCTAGTTCTTTTAACTGCTGAGCCATCTCTCCAGCCCCTGACCTGAGTCCTTTAGTGAGACTTCTCTGACTATGAACATGGCGTTGCGTGTGCAGGTATCTTAGTCATTTTTCTACTGCTGTGAAGAGACACCGTGACCACAGCAAAGCACTTCATTGGGGCTGGCTTCCAGTGTCAGAGGTTTATTCCCTTGGCCTCAAGGCAGGAAGCACAGGGACACACAGACAGAAATAAGAGGGCTCTACCTTTGGATCCCTAGGCAGCAGGATGAGAGAGACTATGGGCTTGGCTTGCTCTTTTTATACCTCAAAGCCCACCCCAGAGTCACACTTCCTCCAACAAGGCCACACCTCCTAATCCTTTCAAATAGTGACACTCCCTAAGTGGTCAAGTACGTGACCATGTGGGGGCCATTCCTATGAAAGCCACCACCTGCCTCTGCCTCCAAAGTGCTGGGGAAAAGGTGTGCACTGCCACGGCCTGTCCCTTCCTCATTCTTTAAAACAGTCTCCCTCGCCTAAAACTCACAGGTGGGCAGGACTGTAGTGAGCTAGCTCAGTGCTCCACCTGTCTCTGCCACTCGGGTGCTGAGAGTACGTGTGCTCACCATCGCACTGGCTTTTACATGGCTACTGAAGCTCTGCACTCAAGCCCTCATGCTTGTGCATTAAGCACTTAACTGGTTAAGCCTCCCCAGTCCCAACCATGACATTTAAACATTTTTTTATATTGCCGGGTGGTGGTGGCTCACATCTTTAATACCAGCACTCAGGAGGCAGAGACAGGCTGATATCTGTGAGCTCGAGGCCAGCCTGGTCTACAGAGCAAGTTCCAAGATAGCCAGGGCTACCCAGAGAAAATCCTGTCTCAAAAAAACAAAACAAAACAAAATGTATATGTGTGTATATTTATATATATATAATTACATTTATTTAATTTGTGTTTGGTATGTTGAAGCTCATCTTCATCACTGTGAAATTGTCAGTGTCATCTACCAGCAGGACCTTCTCACCTGCCCCAGCTGAAGCTCTGTTTCCATTACACACAACTCCGTACTCAACCCCAGCCCCAGTCCTCAGCAGCAGCCATCTCTTTCCCATCTATGAGTGGCTGCCTATGCACGGATTTCAGAGGCATTCGTCTTTCTGTGGCCAACTCATTTCTCTTAGCTTAAAGTCCTCAGGGTTTGTTCTGACGTGTCAATGTGTGAGCCTTGTCTTTCTTTTAAAAACTTTACGAAAGCATTTGTTTAAGGGAGGTGGGTATGTGCCACAGTGTGTGTGTGTGTGTGTGTGTGTGTGTGTGTGTGTGTGTCACTCAGAGGATAACCTGTTGTAGCGTGGGTCCTGGGAATCGAACTCAGGGCATCAGGCTTGGTGCCCTTATCCACTAGGCATTCTCAAGAGCCTGACTTTCTTCCTTTTCACTGGATAGTATTACACCGTGCAAATGGAGCCCTGTCTAGTTTACCCATCATCCAATGATGCATGTCTCCCCTCTGGGTGCCATGGTCAGGGGTGTGTGCATCTCAGGCTCTACTCCTGGCTCCTTGGCTGCTCGGAAGGAGATGTTGGGTCACCGAGCGGGGAACTGTGTTTATGGATGGGAAGAACTTCCTATCTTTTTCACTGTGACTGAACATGGAACACCTTCCCCTGGCTGCCCACAAGTTTCCAGTCTCTCCACACCCTCACAGCACTTTATTATTATTGTTATTGTTGTTACTGCTGTTGTTGTTGTTACCGTTTTGTTTTGTTTTGTTTTAGGCTAGCACACGAATGAGTTTCACCATGACCAGCACTTATTATTTGTTGGGTTGGTTTTGCTCATGTTATTTGTTTGGAACTTTTGAGACAGGATCTTATGTCACCCAGAGTGGCCTCAGACTCACTGTGTAGCTGGGTCTCAAGTGCTGGATTACAGTCATGCACCTCCAGGACCCACCCTTGTTTGCTTGTTTTTGTTTGTGTGAGACAGGCTCACACATGATAGCCCAGGCTGGCTTCAAGCTGATCATCTTTCCCCCAGATATGCATGCCTGCACTTGTGCGTGCACAGTTGTGCGTGCATGGGTGCTGCCTGTGTAGTGGCCCCCCTGGCATCTTCCTCAGCTGCTCTGCATGTTTTGAAATCAGCAGTCGTTGATTTAGTTAGTCTGGCGGGTCAGTGAGATCCCAGGATCCACCTGTCTCCATCCCCTGTTGCCAGGTTACAGAGGCACGCTGCCACACCTGACTTTTATGGGTGTGCTGGGGACTAAACTCAGATCCTGAAAATGTACAGCAGGTACTTTACCATCTGAGCCATCCCAGAAGCCCTCAGAGAGAACTTTTAAAAGACAAAAATCAATAGGATTAAGCATAAATTTGAGAGAATGATCCTCAGCTACAGTGATTAGCCCCCCACAACAGCATAAGTCTGAGATTAAGCAGACACTTGCTGGGCACATGTCCCGAGCACATGTCCTGGAAGAAGTGCTTTGGTAAGGCTACGGTGGTCTTAATGCCACCTTGGGTTCCACAGAACATAGGTCACAAAGAAAGTGGGGCTGCCCTTTAGTCCCTCCCCAGAGGCACCATGCCTCTGGCTTTCTCCTGCACATAGCACCATACAGCATGTGGCCCTGTTGTATTTGACTCGTGTGGCTTCTGCTCTCCGGAGCCTGCTCAGCTGTATGGTCCGTATTTGCAATCCTTGTCATCCCCTCACCCCATGTCCTCTTATGCTGAGAACAGAGGAGAAAGCCTCCTCAGCCTTGAGCTTCCCACTCAGGCAACTTTGCAGAAGATATGTCTGTCACCTCTCCTACCTCCTGCCCACCAGCTCTTGCTCTTGGGGACAACCTCTCAAGAGACTGTGCCTTGCCCGGCAGAAGGGTATTTAGACTGCTCTCAAATCCTCAATCAGGTACACGTCTGCCTCCAAAGGTGGGACACCAGTTTATATTTATATCATCTTAGGGGTATTATGTGTTACCCAGACTCCTGGGGGGCTTTGGCCACCCCAAGTCTGGGTCAGGGTTCTGACATGTGATAGAAAGGAATTCACCATACAGGGCAAGTCAGGTCTGCCGAGGGCAACAATCAGTAGGTTCTTTCTGGGACCTGCTCCCAGTAGCACAAGCTATTCAGCCGAGCTGGTCTCCTGGAGCTTTGTACCCCGGGTTCTGATGATCTCCCTGGAGGCAGCTTCATGTATGAATTCCTCAGGCAAGAAAGCAGAGACTCTGGGACGTTCACTGTGAAGAGCCACTTGAGTCTGGAGAGTGGAGGACAGACCAGACCTTCCCAACAGCAGGCTGGCACAGCATGAGGGTAGAGGGAACTCACAAGAGATAGGAGAGCTGCTAACTGCATGTGCACACCCACAGCCACTGACACACATGCACGTGAGACAACAGAGCAGGGAACTCAAAGCCAAAGGCCAGGCCCACCCCAGCCTCCCACTGTGTCCCACCCAACCTGTCTGCTTCATAGATGCTCCTCGGGGAGATCACCTCTTTTTAGAATGTTGCTTTGACTTTTTAAAGATAACTTTTTGCAAATGTGAAAAAATATATATACATACATACATATATATCATAAAAATGTCATTTGAACCTTTCAAAGTACACTGTTCGCTGGCATTAAACACTACTGTGCAGTGACAGATGTCGCCACAGTATATCCCCAGAAGTTCATCCTCTTAGGAAATTGGAAGTCTGCCCCATGAAACCCTAGCTCCCCACTGCTGTCGCTCCCAATCCCACACACTCAACTCTGCTTCCGTGCCTGTGAACTCAACCACTCCAGGTCCCTCATGCAAGGAATTCTATGGTATTTCCTATCTTGTAAAAAGAACTAGGGTGGAAGTAGGGTCTCGTGTAGCCCAGGCTAGCCCTAAACTCACTGTGTAGCCAGGCATGGCCTTGAACTTCTAATCCTCCGGGCTCCATTTCCTGAGTAGAAGATTACTGTGGTGCACTGCACCTGTTTCACGTTCAGTGCCGAGGACTGAACCCAGGGCTCCATGTGTGCTGGGCAGGCATTCCACTAATCTACATCCCCAGCCAAAAATAACCTTAAGACCATGTATACACATTACATGCTCATGGGGGATGGGGGGGTTGAGTTCAGAGAGACAATGTAAAATCCACCGTCCATCGCCCCCACCTGACCACACTACCCCTGCTCAGCGAGAAGCCCTGACACCAGGCAGGCTAGCACCAGTCTGTCCAGACACAGCCTTCTATCACTCATGTTACCGCGTAACTGTAAATCCTGTCTTGTAGTTGGCCTTTTCCCTTAGCGTACCCGCCCTGCACCTCTCCCTTGGTGGCTATAAATACACAGTGGCCTTGTCATCTGTGCTGGCTGCTGGGCACTCATTGTCTAGACTCAGTCATGCATGGTGCATTGTATCTGTCTGGCCTTGAAGGGCACTGGGTCACTGTATGGTTCTCAGGGTTCTGAGTCACAACACTGCAGTGGGCATCCTTAAGCAGGAATTAGGTGCACACCCCATTTCTTCTCAAGGAGATAGCCCTAAGAAATCAGAAGCTTGGGGTCCAGGCAAGCAAGAAACCTGCAGAAACACAGACCTATTGGCATCTACATCCCAGTAGCTATAGAATGCTGGCTTCTGCTTCCCAGAGGTCACCTCAGCGAGGGACTTTAACCCACAAGCCTGGTGCTGTCAGTTAAGGACCTATCTCTGCTCCTTGCTGGCTAACACCCCCACCCCCACTCACACCCTGTGTTACTGCCCAAGTTCTGCAGAAGGGTGAGCTGCAGGGTTCTAAGTCACACTGCAATGAGCATCCTTAACCAGGACTCAGAGACACACCCAGAGGCCACAACAATAACAAAGCAGTAACAGCCCAAGCTCCAAAGAGACCATGGGAGGTCCTCTGAACTTCCTTCCTGACTCATATGCACAGCCACCAGTAGGCTGGCTCTGCCTTGCTCTAGGATTTTCCAGCCCTCTAGTTTCCTAGCCACCACAGGCCCAGAGGGCTGCTGAGCTGGAGAGATAAGATGGGCCCTCATCACCCCTAAAGCCAGCGGGGAGGTCTTCATGATAGCCAGGCCTCAGGGACAGAATGCTTGGGCGTGTCTGCTCCTGATTCTCTCTGAGAAAGGTGCTGTGGGTGAACACTGCAGGCTTAGAGGAAGTGAGAGGCAGCAGAGCCCTTCTCTGGTCCCTGGCTGTGGCCCCAGGCGCTCTCATTCTCAATGCCTGAGGGGCCAGTCCTCAAAACAGGGCCCATGTTGCTCTCTATGGTATGAACAAGGGATGGGAGCTGGGAGGAGATGACAGAGTTCGTGTCATCTGCAAGAGGGGACTTTGAATCTGGTCTCTTGTCCTGCATCCTGCTGCTCAACCACGGCCCTGCTGGACCTCAGGACGTGGAGGCCCAAGGACCTTTCCAAGATCCACAGACAGCTTTCTCCAGCTCTCCCCTCCTGAGCCTCCTCCCAACTGGGAGGCACCTTACCCCACTCTGATCTAAGTGAGGTGTAGGTTAGCAAACCCAAGGCAAGCTGAATTCTCAGGGCCTCGAAGGATGGCAACCTTTGTTTCTATTTCTGGCTCCAGATTACAGGACAAGGATAGCCACACCCAGGGCTGGCCTACCGGAGAAAGTGGGGAGAGTTGTCCTATCCTGTGCATTGAGAAGGCAGCTCCACAGCTCCTTCACAGCTCCCTCGACAGCTGCTACCTACAGAGGCCCTTGCCCACGGGCTGTAATAACGCTGCTTTGTGCAACCATTTGGTGACTGTCTTCCCCTTGGCTATTAGGAGCTTGGCCACCCTGTTTGGCCCCAGGTCTGGCACACACCTGTCCTTCTCCACAACCAACTATACCTGGGAATTTGGGTGTAGAGGCCAATAGCTGTTCCAATTTGTTTGGTGTGTCTTATGAGACAAGTCTCATCATGTAGCCCAGGCTGGTCTCAAATTCATTATCCACCTGCCTCAACCTACAGAGCGCTAAGATAACAGGCATGCATTACTGCATCTAGCCCACCATCAACTCTCTCTCTCTCTCTCTCTCTTTCTCTCTCTCTCTCTCTCTCTCCCTCCCTCCCTCCCTC